>NC_091285.1:413887064-414187064 GCF_032444005.1 Ranitomeya imitator
ACCTGTGAAGTGAAAACCATTCCCGGTGACTACCTCTTGAAGCTCATCAAGAAAATGCCAAGAGTGTGCAAAGCAGTCATCAAAGCAAAAGGTGGCTACTTTGAAGAACCTAGGATATAATACATATTTTCAGTTGTTTCACACTTTTTTAAGTACGGTATATAATTCTACATGTGTTAATTCATAGTTATGATGCCTTCAGTGTAAATGCACAATTTTCATAGTCATGAAAATACAGAAAAATCTTTAAATGAGGTGTCCAAACTTTTGGTCTGTACTGTATGTTTGATTTTTTTATTGTTATTATTTTGAATGGGGTGAAAGTGGAGTCATTTGAACTTATATATTTTTTTTATTTTTTGGGTGATCTATTTCAAGTGTTTATTTGTGTTGATGATTTAGGCTTACAATGAAAGCCCAAAAGTCATTATATCAGTAAATTAGAATAATTTGACAAAAAACACGTGCAAATGCTTCCTAAGCATTTAAAAAAGGCCCTTAGTTTGTTTCAGTAGGCTCCACAATCGTTAAGCATCAGATTCACATGTTTATCCTGTGCTGAGCACCACAAACTGTTTGCATAGCTGAAAGTATTCAGTTAAATAAAAGGCCATTTCACTTCTATTAGGGACTTACAGTGGGGCAAAAAAGTATTTAGTCAGTCAGCAATAGTGCAAGTTCCACCACTTAAAAAGATGAGAGGCGTCTGTAATTTACATCATAGGTAGACCTCAACTATGGGAGACAAACTGAGAAATAAAAATCCAGAAAATCACATTGTCTGTTTATTTAACAATTTATTTGCATATTATGGTGGAAAATAAGTATTTGGTCAGAAACAAACAATCAAGATTTCTGGCTCTCACAGACCTGTAACTTCTTCTTTAAGAGTCTCCTCTTTCCTCCACTCATTACCAGTAGTAATGGCACCTGTTTAAACTTGTTATCAGTATAAAAAGACACCTGTGCACACCCTAAAACAGTCTGACTCCAAACTCCACTATGGTGAAGACCAAAGAGCTGTCAAAGGACACCAGAAACAAAATTGTAGCCCTACACCAGGCTGGGAAGACTGAATCTGCAATAGCCAACCAGCTTGGAGTGAAGAAATCAACAGTGGGAGCAATAATTAGAAAATGGAAGACATACAAGACCACTGATAATCTCCCTCGATCTGGGGCTCCACGCAAAATCCCACCCTGTGGGGACAGAATGATCACAAGAACGGTGAGCAAAAATCCCAGAACCACGCGGGGGGACCTAGTGAATGAACTGCAGAGAGCTGGGACCAATGTAACAAGGCCTACCATAAGTAACACACTACGCCACCATGGACTCAGATCCTGCAGTGCCAGACGTGTCCCAATGCTTAAGCCAGTACATGTCCGGGCCCATCTGAAGTTTGCTAGAGAGCATTTGGATGATCCAGAGGAGTTTTGGGAGAATGTCCTATGGTCTGATGAAACCAAACTGGAACTGTTTGGTAGAAACACAACTTGTCGTGTTTGGAGGAAAAAGAATACTGAGTTGCATCCATCAAACACCATACCTACTGTAAAGCATGGTGGTGGAAACATCATGCTTTGGGGCTGTTTCTCTGCAAAGGGGCCAGGACGACTGATCCGGGTACATGAAAGAATGAATGGGGCCATGTATCGTGAGATTTTGAGTGCAAACCTCCTTCCATCAGCAAGGGCATTGAAGATGAAACGTGGCTGGGTCTTTCAACATGACAATGATCCAAAGCACACCGCCAGGGCAACGAAGGAGTGGCTTCGTAAGAAGCATTTCAAGGTCCTGGAGTGGCCTAGCCAGTCTCCAGATCTCAACCCTATAGAAAACCTTTGGAGGGAGTTGAAAGTCCGTGTTGCCAAGTGAAAAGCAAAAAACATCACTGCTCTAGAGGAGATCTGCATGGAGGAATGGGCCAACATACCAACAACAGTGTGTGGCAACCTTGTGAAGACTTACAGAAAACGTTTGACCTCTGTCATTGCCAACAAAGGATATATTACAAAGTAGTATCTTTTTAAGTGGTGGAACTTGCACTATTGCTGACTGACTAAATACTTTTTTGCCCCACTGTATACCATCTCTAGTGCAGTTCACTTTTCTCTTGTATGGAACAATCATGGGGAAGACTGCTGACTTGACAGATGTCCAGAAGGCAGCCATTGACACACTCCACAAGGAGGGTAAGCCACAAAAGGTCATTGCTAAAGAAGCTGGCTGTTCACAGTGTGCTGTATCCAAGCATATTAATGGAAAGGTGAGTGGAAGGAAAAAGTGTTGTAGAAAAAGGTGCACAAGCAACTGGGAAAACCGCAGCCTAGAAAGAATTGTTAAGAAAAGGCCATTCAAAAATTGGGGGGAGATTCACAAGGAGTGGATTACTGCTGGAGTCATTCCTTCAAGAGCCACCACACACAGACATATTCGGGACATAGGCTACAAGTGTCTCATTCCTTATGTCAAGCCACTCATGACAACGCCAGAAGCGTCTTACCCGGGCAAAGGAAAAAAACTGGACTGTTGCTCAGTGGTCCAAGGTGTTGTTTTCAGATGAAAAGTAAGTTTTGCATTTTATTTGGAAATCAAGGTCCCAGAGTCTGGAGGAAGAGTGGAGAGGCCACAATCCAAGCTGCTTGAGGTCTATTGTGAAGTTTCCACAATCAGTGATGATTTGGGGAGTCATGTCATCTGCTGGTGTAGGTCCACTGTGTTTTATCAAGACCAAAGTCAGCACAGCCGTCTACCAGGAAATTTTAGAGCACTTCATACTTCCCTCTGCCGACAAGCTTTTGGGAGATGGAAATTTCATTCTCCAGCAAGACTTGGCACCTGTCCACACTGCCAAAAGTACCAATACCTGGTTTAAAAGCAACAGTATCTCTGTACTTGATTGGCCAGCAAACTTGCCTGAGCTTAACCCCATAGAGAATCTATGGAGTATTGTCAAGAGGAAGATGAGAGACACCAGACCCAACAATGCTAACGAGCTGAGGGCACCTATCAAAGCAACCTGGGCTTCCATAACACCTCAGCAGTACTACAGGCTGATCGCCTCCATGACACGCCGCATTGATGCAGTAATTGATTCAAAAGGCGCCCCGATCAAGTATTAAGTGCATTTACTGAACAAATATTTCAGTAGGCCAACATTTTGAATTTTAACCCCTTCATGACCCAGCCTATTTTGACCTTAATGACCTGGCTGAGTTTTTGCAATTCTGACCAGTGTCCCTTTATGAGGTAATAACTCAGGAACGCTTCAACGGATCCTAGCGGTTGTTTTTTCGTGACATATTGGGCTTCATGTTAGTGGTAAATTTAGGTCAATAAAGTCTGCGTTTATTTGTGATAAAAATGGAAATTTGACGAAAATTTTGAGAATTTCACAATTTTCACATTTTGAATTTTTATTCTGTTAAACCAGAGAGTTATGTGACACAAAATAGTTAATAAATAACATTACCCACATGTGTACTTTACATCAGCACAATTTTGGAAACAAAATTTTTTTTTGCTAGGAAGTTATAAGGGTTAAAATTTGACCAGCGATTTTCTCATTTTTACAACGAAATTTACAAAACCATTTTTTTTAGGGACCACCTCACATTTGAAGTCAGTTTGAGGGGTCTATATGGCTGAAAATACCCAAAAGTGAAACCATTCTAAAAACTGCACCCCTCAAGGTGCACAAAACCACATTCAAGAAGTTTATTAACCCTTCAGGTGCTTCACAGCAGCAGAAGCAACATGGAAGGAAAAAATGAACATTTAACTTTTTAGTCACAAAAATGATCTTTTAGCAACAATTTTTTTATTTTCCCAATGGTAAAAGGAGAAACTGAACCACGAAAGTTGTTGTCCAATTTGTCCTGAGTACGCTGATACCTCATGTGGGGGTAAACCACTGTTTGGGCGCACGGCAGGGCTTGGAAGGGAAGGAGCGCCATTTGACTTTTTGAATGAAAAATTGGCTCCACTCTTTAGCGGACACCATGTCGCGTTTGGAGAGCCCCCGTGTGCCTAAAAATTGGAGCTCCCCCACAAGTGACCCCATTTTGGAAACTAGACACCCCAAGGAACTTATCTAGATGCATATTGAGAACTTTAAACCCTCAGGTGCTTCACAAATTGATCCGTAAAAATGAAAAAGTACTTTTTTTTCACAAAAAAAATTCTTTTAGCCTCAATTTTTTCATTTTCACATGGGCAACAGGATAAAATGGATCCTAAAATTTGTTGGGCAATTTCTCCTGAGTACACCGATACCTCACATGTGGGGGTAAACCACTGTTTGGGCACATGATAAGGGGAGGAGCGCCATTTGACTTTTTGAATGAAAAATTATCTCGATCGTTAGCGGACACCATGTCACATTTGGAGAGCCCCTGTGTGCCTAAACATTGGAGCTCCCCCACAAGTGACCCCATTTTGGAAACTGGACCCCCCAAGGAACTTATCTAGATGCCTAGTGAGCACTTTAAACCCTCAGGTGCTTCACAAATTGATCCGTAAAAATGAAAAAGTACTTTTTTTTCACAAAACATTTCTTTTCTCAATTTTTTCATTTTCACATGGGCAATAGGATAAAATGGATCGTAAAATTTGTTGGGCAATTTCTCCTGAGTACGCCGATACCTCACATGTGGAGGTAAACCACTGTTTGGGCACACGGCAGGGCTCGGAAGGGAAGGCATGCCATTTGACTTTTTGAATGGAAAATTAGCTCCAATTGTTTGCGGACACCATGTCGCGTTTGGAGAGCCCGTGTGCCTAAAGATTGGAGCTCCCCCACAAGTGACCCAATTTTGGAAACTAGACCCCCCAAGGAACTTATCTAGATGCATATTGAGCACTTTAAACCCCCAGGTGCTTCACAGAAGTTTATAACGCAGAGCCATGAAAATAAAAAATAATTTTTTCCTCAAAAATTATTTTTTAGCCTGGAATTTCCTATTTTGCCAAGGGTATTAGGAGAAATTGGACCCCAAATGTTGTTGACCAGTTTGTCCTGAGTACGCTGATACCCTATATGTGGGGGTAAACCACTGTTTGGGCGCACGGCAGGGCTCGGAAGGGAAGGCACGCCATTTGGCTTTTTAAATGGAAAATTAGCTCCAATCATTAGCGGACACCATGTCGCGTTTGGAGAGCCTCTGTGTGCCTAAACATTGCAGATCCCCCACAAATGACCCCATTTTGGAAACTAGACCCCCAAAGGACCATGAAAATAAGAAAAAAAATTTCTTTTCTCAAAAATGATATTTTAGCCCGCAATTTTTTATTTTCCCAAGGGTAACAGGAGAAATTTGACCCCAAAAGTTGTTGTCCAGTTTCTCCTGAGAACGCTGATACCCCATATGTGGGGGTAAACCACTGTTTGGGCACACGTCGGGGTTTGGAAGGGAAGTAGTGATGTTTTGAAATGCAGACTTTGATGGAATGCTTTGCGGGTGTCACGTTGCGTTTGCAGAGCCCCTGATGTGCCTAAACAGTAGAAACTCCCCACAAGTGACCCCATTTTGGAAACTAGACCCCCAAAGGAACTTATCTAGATGTGTGGTGAGCACTTTGAACCCCCAAGTGCTTCACAGACGTTTACAACCCAGAGCCGTGAAAATAAAAAATCATTTTTCTTTCCTCAAAAATGATGTTTTAGCAAGCAAGCAATTTTTTATTTTCACAAGGGTAACAGGAGAAATTGGACCCCAATAATTGTTGCGCAGTTTTATCCTGAGTATGCTGGTACCCAATATGTGGGGGGTAAACCACTGTTTGGGCACACGTCGGGGCTCGGAAGTGAGGGAGCACCATTTGACTTTTTGAATACAAGATTGGCTGGAATCAATGGTGGCGCCATGTTGCGTTTGGAGACCCCTGATGTGCCTAAACAGTGGAAACCCCTCAATTCTACCTCCAACACTAACCCCAACACACCCCTAACCCTTATCCCAACTGTAGCCATAACCCTAATCACAACCCTAACCACAACCCTAACCGTAAGGCTATGTGCCCACGTTGCGGATTCGTGTGAGATTTTTCCGCACCATTTTTGAAAAATCCGCGGGTAAAAGGCACTGCGTTTTACCTGTGGATTTAACGCGGATTTCCAGTGTTTTTTGTGCGGATTTCACCTGCGGATTCCTATTGAGGAACAGGTGTAAAACGCTGCGGAATCCGCACAAAGAATTGACATGCTGCGGAAAATACAACGCAGCGTTTCCGCGCTGTATTTTCCGCACCATGGGAACAGCGGATTTGGTTTTCCATAGGTTTACTTGGTACTGTAAACCTGATGGAACTCTGCTGCGAATCTGCAGCCAAATCCGCACCGTGTGCACATAGCCTAATTCTGAAGGTATGTGCACATGCTGCTGAAAACGCTGCGGATCCGCAGCAGTTTCCCATGAGTTTACAGTTCAATGTAAACCTATGGGAAACAAAAATCGCTGTACACACTTTCTGCGGATTCCACAGCGGTTTTACAACTGCTCCAATAGTAAACCGCAGTTGTAAAACCGCAGTGAAATGCGCAGAAAAACCGCGGTAAATCCACGATAAATCCGCAGCGGTTTAGCACTGCGGATTTATCAAATCCGCTGCGGAAAAATCCGCAGAGGACCAGAATACGCGTGCACATACCGAAACCCTAACCCTAGTTCTAATCCCAACCTTAGTGGAAGAAAAAAAAAATTATTTATTTTATTATTGTCCCTACCTATGGGGGTGACAAAGGGGGGGTGGTCATTTAGTATTTTTTGTATTTTGATCACTGTGAGGTTTTATCACAGTGATCAAAATGCACTTGAAACGAATCTGCTGGCCGGCAGATTCGGCTGGCGCACTGCGCATGCGCCCGCCATTTTGGAAGATGGCGGCGCCCAGGAAAGAAGACGGACGGACCCCGGGAGGCTCGGTATGTATGATGGGGTGGGGGGGGAGCACGGGGGATGGATCGGAGCATGGGAAGGTGGATCGGAACACGGGGGGGTGGATTGGAGCCCGGGGGGTGGATTGGAGCAGGGAGGGTGGATCGCAGTGCTGGGGGGTGGATCGCAGTGCGGGGGGTTGGATTGGAGCACGGGGGGAGCAGAGCACAGGACGGAGGGGAGCGGACCACAGATCGGAGGGCTGGGGGGGCGATCGGTGGGGTGGGGGCACATCAGTGTTTCCAGCCATGGCCGATGATATTGCAGCATCGGCCATGGCTGGATTGTAATATTTCACCAGTTTTTTAGGTGAAATATTACAAATCGCTCTGATTGGCAGTTTCACTTTCAACAGCCAATCAGAGCGATCGTAGCCACGGGGGGGTGAAGCCACCCCCTCTGGGCTAAACTACCACTCCCCCTGTCCCTGCAGATCGGGTGAAATGGGAGTTAACCCTTTCACCCGATCTGCAGGGACGCGATCTTTCTGTGACACAGCATATGCGTCACAGGTCGGATTGGCACCGACTTTCATGACGCATACGCTGTGTCACAGGTCGGGAAGAGGTTAAAATAATTTTTCAAGCTGGTGTTATAAAGTAATCTAATTTACTGAGATAATGACTTTTGGGTTTTTATTGGCTGTAAGTCAATAATCATAAACAGAAATAAACACTTGAAATAAATCACTCTGTAATGACTATATAATATGAGTTTCAATTTTTGTATTGAATAACTGAAATAAATTAACTTTTTGATGATATTCTAATTTTGTGAGAAGCACCTGTATGTTTTGCACCGTGGACAAAGGAACATCAAGATCTCTGGTGATGGACTTGAGATTATTGATATTTTTCAACAATTTTAGTTCTCAAGTCCTCATACAGTTCTCTTCTCTTTCTGTTTTCCATGCTTGGCGTGTCACGCTGGGTGAGGAAGGAGTAAGTGCACTGTAGCGCCCACATCTCTGCCTGCAGTCCCTCTCTCCCTGCAGAGTAGTGTTGAGCATTCCGATACCGCAAGTATCGGGTATCGGCCGATACTTGCGGTATCGGAATTCCGATACCGAGATCCGATATTTTTGTGATATCGGGTATCGGAAGTGTAAAATAAAGAATTAAAATAAAAAATATTGTTATATTCACCTCTCCGGCGGCCCCTGGACATCTGCGCGAGGAACCGGCGTCCGGCACGGCTTCTTTCTTCAAAATGCGCGCCTTTAGGACCTGTGGTATGACGTCCCGGCTTCTGATTGGTCGCGTGCCGCCCATGTGACCGCCACGCGACCAATCAGAAGCCGCGACGTCATTCCTCAGCTAAAGTCCTAGAATGAGCGCCTTTTAGGACCTGAGGAATGACGTCGCGGCTTCTGATTGGTTGCGTGGCGGTCACATGGGCGGCACGCGACCAATCAGAAGCCGGGACGTCATTCCACAGGTCCTAAAGGCGCGCATTTTGAAGAAAGAAGCCGTGCCGGACGCCGGATCCTCCCGCTGATGTCCAGGGGCCGCCGGAGAGGTGAATATAACAATATTTTTTATTTTAATTCTTTATTTTACACTTTAATATGGATCCCAGGGCCTGAAGGAGAGTTTCCTCTCCTTCAGACCCTGGGATCCATGAGGATACATTCCGATACTTGATGTCCCATTGACTTGTATTGGTATCGGATATCGGTATCGGCGATATCCGATATTTTTCGGGTATCGGCCGATACTATCCGATACCGATACTTTCAAGTATCGGACGGTATCGCTCAACACTACTGCAGAGACATCAGCGTACTCACCGCCAAAGCTCCCGTCCTGCTCCTTCCAAGTCTACTGCTGCCCGGGGTGCACTCACTCCTAGCAGGTCTCCAGGCACTGTGCGCAGAGTCTGCTCGTGCACCTTTCCTCTTTCTTAAAGGGGCTACGCACGTTCCTCTAAAGTGTCCCCAGCCAATAGCTGGAGGTCTCTATTTAATCCGCCTCCTCCAACATAATTTTGTGAGTTTGTTCCTAACACACTTGTCAGTTTCTTTCTTTACTTGCATCCGAGTCTGCTGTACCTGCCAGTGCTTCCCTCAACGGCAGCAGAGCAAGCTACACCCGCCGGTGCTCACCTCAATGGCAGCAGAGCCAGCTGCACCTGCCAGTGCTCACCTCAATGGCAGCAGAGCCAGCTGCACCCGCCAGTGCTTACCTCCATGGCAGCAGAGCCTAAACGTCCCTAGATAGGTTCTGCCCTTATCTCCAAGCAGGAACCTAATCCCTGCCTGACCCTAGATATTTCCTGGTTAGGGAGAGGACAGGGTTGCGCTAGTCAGTCCCCACTACAACTAAAGACAGAGGGTAGATGAACAAGGATAACACTTAACTTGAGCAGACTCCACAGAGATAACACCAAACGTCCTCCAACAGCACCAGAAAGGAAGTAAGCTGACTGCTATAGCGCCAAGCCTTCACTAGGGGAAATGTGAATATCACTGGCATCTCCCTGAAGCATACTGGGAGTCTATAAACACCCAGGGTCAGGTGTGTCAGAGCCGGAGAGAGGTTTCCACTGGGTCTGAACGTCAGAAGGATTCAGAAGACGTCTGCAATGCCAAACGCAGAGACCTTCAGTCAGATGCATAGGTTCCACATATTTCTTGAGTAGAGACCTGTGAAAGACATTGTGGATCTTAAGCACCTGGGGTAGGTCAAGACAAAACGCTGTTGGGTGAATGACAGCGGTTATTTTATAGGGGCCAATAAATCTTGGACCCAGCTTCCAGGAAGAAACCCTCAACTTGATATTCCTGGTAGACAACCACACAAAGTCATTCACATTCAAGTCCAGACCTTGCAAGCGTTTTCTGTCAGTCATACATTTGTACCTGTCTCCCATGATCTTCAAATTACTCAACCCCCAGCCACACCAAAGAGAGCGACAAAGCAAAACGATTCTCAGAAACTCCAGAAGCCCCTCCCACACTAGAAGTACAATACTGTGGATGGTAACCGTATGCACCAAAGAACAGTGATCTGCCGTTAGATTCTTGTCGATTGATAGCAAATTCTGCCAGCGGTAAGTAGGATGCCCAATCCTCCTGATTGTCGGAGACAAAACACCTGAGGTAAGTCTCCAAATTCTGATTAACTTGCGTAGTCTGTCCATTCGACTGGGGGGTGGAAGGCAGAGGAAAAGGACAACTGCACCCCCAGTCTAGAACAAAATGCCCTTCAGTACTTGGAAACAAATTGGGTCCCCCGATCTGACACCACATCAGACGGAACCCCATGAAGCTTCACAATCTCGTTTATAAATGCCTGAACAAGAGCCTTGGCATTCCAAAGTGCCAGTAATGCAACAAAACGAATCATCTTACTGAACCTATCTACAACCACCAAAACCACAGTCTTGACTGCAGATACCAGTAGATCAATAATAAAATCCATAAACAAGTGTGTCCATGGCCTAATATGCGATAACTTAGAACGCGCAGATACAAAAAGCAGATAAGTGTTCAACCACATCCCAATGCAACCCCGACCACCAAAAATGACGAGAAATGAGGTCCGCAGTTGTCTTACCACCTGGATGGCCAGCAAGCACAGAGTTGTGATGTTACTTTGCGACACAGATTAGATGGTACAAATAACCTTCCTGAAGGGCAGGACACCGGAGCCTCCAACACCTCACCCTCCAGCTCAGGGTACAATGCCGAAGTGACTACCTTTTTTTGCAAAATCAGGACAGGGTTCTCATGGTCACCACCACCAGAGAAGCTCCGGGACAAATTATTAGCCTTGACGTTTTTGACCCCTGGACGGAAAGTGACAACAAAATTGAACCTAGTGAAAACAGGGACCGTCTAGCTTGCCTATGGTTGAGACGTTTATCCGATTGAAGATAAGAGTGGTTCTTACGGTCAGTAATAATAGTATTGGGATGGACAGCCCCTTCCAACAAATGTCACCATTCTTCAAATGCCAATTTACTGTAATCTCCAAAAGTTCCCTATTGCCCACATCACAATTTCTATCGGTCGAAGACAATTTCTTAGAAAAGAAAGCCTATGGATGCCATTTACCTGGGGACGGACCCTGAGACAACATAGCCTCAGCCCCCACCTCCACAATAAAGGGCTGGGAAACTGAGTATAGGGGCTGGTTGACTGAGTATAGGGGCCATGGCAAAACAGCTCTTTAAGGAGGAAAAAGCCTGCAAGGCATCATCCAACCATTTGGAAAAATCAGACCCCTTCTGTGTCATGTCAGTAAGGGGTTTCACAACTACAGAATAATTTTTGATGAATTTCCGTTAAAAAAAAACTAGTAAAGCCCAGAAAACGTTGTAGAGCCTTCAGGTTCTCGGGACAGTCCCAATCACGGACAGCACGGACCTTCTCTGGATCCATCCGAAAACCCGAAGATAAGAGGTACCCCAAAAACTGTACCTCCTGGACGGCGAAAACACATTTTTTTTAGTTTGGCATATACAGTTGTGCTCAAAAGTTTACATACCCTGGCAGAATTTTTGCTTTCTTGGCCTTTTTTCACAGAATATGAATAATAACAATAAAACTTTTTCTCCACTCATGGTTAGTGGTTGGGTGAAGCCATTTATTGTCAAACTATTGTGTTTTCTCTTTTTAAATCATAATGACAACCCAAAACATCCAAGTGACCCTGATCAAAAGTTCACATACCCCATTTCTTAATACCGTGTATTGCCCCCTCTAACATCAATGATAGCTTGAAGTCTTTTGTGGTAGTTGTGGATGAGGTTCTTTATTTTCTCAGAGGGTAAAGCTGCCCACTCTTCTTGGTAAAAAGCCTTCACTTCCTGTAAATTCCTGTGCTGTCTAGCATGAACTGCAAGCTCGAGATCTCCCCAGAGTGGCTCAATTATATTGAGGTCAGGAGACTGAGACAGCCACTCCAAAACCTTCAATTTGTTCTGCTGTAGCCAATAACAGGTCGACTTGGCCTTATGTTTTGGATCGTTGTCATGTTGGAATGTCCAAGTATGTTCCGGGCTGATGAGGGCAAATTTGCCTCCAATATTTGCTGATAATGTGCTGCATTCATCTTTCCATCAACTTTGTCCAAGTTTCCTGTGCCTTTTGTAGCTCACACATCACCAAAACAGCAGTGATCCACCTCCATGCTTTACAGTAGGAATGGTGTTCCTTTCATCATATGCCTTGTTGACCTCTCTTCAAATGTAATGTTTATGGTTGTAGCCAAAAAGTTTAATTTTTGTCTCATCACTCCAAATTACCTTGTTCCAGAGGTTTTCAGGCTTGTCTCTGTGCTATGTTGCATATTATAGGAGAGATACTTTGTGGCATTTGCGCAGTAATGGCTTTCTTCTGGCGACTTGACCATGCAGTCCATTTTTCTTGAAGTGCCTCCTTATTGTGCCTCTTGAAACAGCCACACTGCTAGTTTTCAATGAGTGCTGTATTTCAGCTTTGCATCCTGAACATTTTTTCTGGCAGTTGTGGCTGACATTTTTGTTGGTCTATCTGACCGTGGTTTTGTTTTTACAGAGCCCCTGATTTTCCATTTGTTAATAACAGTTTGAACGCTGCGGACTGGCCTCAATTCCTTGGATATCTTTTTTATATCCCTTTCCTGTTTTATACAGTTCAACTACCTTTTCCCGTAGATCCATTGACAATTCTTTTGCTTTCCCTGTGACTCACAATCCAGAATCGTCACAGGTGAGGATGTTACCTTTAGTAGCTATTCAAACCCATTTGTGTCAACTTCTGTGCATGTTATCAGGCCAAAATCACCAGGGTATGTGGAATTTTGATCAGGATCATTTGGATGTTGTGAGTTGTCATTATGATTTAAAAAGAGAAAACACATTAGTTTGATATTAAATGGCTTCACCCAACCACTAACCATGAGTGGAGAAAAAGTTTTGGTGTTATGTACTATATAATTGACTAAGGGTCACTTCCATCTTTCTGTCTGTCCTTCTGTCTGTCATGGATATTCATTGGTCGAGGCCTCTGTCTGTCATGGAATCCAAGTCGCTGATTGGTCTCGCCAGCTGCCTGTCATGGCTGCCGCGATCAATCAGCGATGGCCACAGTCCGATTAGTCCCTCCCTACTCCGCTGCAGTCAGCGCCCGCTCCATACTCCCCGCAGTCACCGCTCACACAGGGTTAATGCCAGCGGTAACGGACCGCGTTATGCCGCGGGTAACTCACTCTGTTACTGCCACTATTAACCCTGTGTGACCAAGTTTTTACTATTGATGCTGCCTATGCAGCGTCAATAGTAAAAAGATCTAATGTTAAAAATAATTTAAAAAATTAAAAATCATCATATACTCACCCTCCGGCGCCTTTCCCGCTCCTAGCGACGCTCCAGTGCTAAGGATGGTATGCGACAAGGACCTTCTATGACGTCACGGTCATGTGACCGCGACGTCGTCACAGGTCCTGCGCGAGAAGGACCCTCCATAACGTAACAGTCATGTGACCGCGACGTCATCACAGGTCCTGCGCGCCTACGCGAGAAGGACCTGCCATGACGTCACTGTCATGTGACCGCGACATCATCACACCCTTGGACCGGAAGCTGGCGACAGAACTACAAGGGGCCCTCGGATCGGAAAGGTGAGTATATGTTTATTTTTTAACCTGTGACATACGTGGCTGGGCAATATACTACTTGACTGGCCAATATACTACATGGCTCTGTGCTGTATACTACGTCACTGGGCAATATACTACGTAACTTGTCAATAATAGTACGTAGCTGGGCAATATACTACGTGGCTCTGTGCTGTATACTACGTCGCTGTGCAATATACTACGTGGCTCTGCTGTATACTACGTCACTGGAGAATATACTACGTGGCTGGACAATATGCTCTGTGCTGTATACTACGTGGCTGGGCAATATACTACGTGGCCTGTGCAATATACTACGTGACTGGGCAATATACTACGTAGCTGGCCAATATAGTACGTGGGCTGTGCAATATACTACGTGGCTCTGTGCTGTATACTACGTCGCTGGGCAATATACTATGTCGCTGGACAATATACTATGTGGGCTGTGCAATATACTACGTGGCTCTGTGCTGTACACTACGTCGCTGGGCAATATACTACATGGCTGGGCAATATACTACAAGGACATGCATATTCTAGAATACCCGATGCGTTAGAATCGGGCCACCATCTCGTCATTCATATTCTCTAAAAAAAAGGCCAGGAAAGCAAAAACTCTGCCGGGTATGTAAACTTCTGAGCACAACTGTAGTTTGTTATCTCTTAATATTTGCTACACCTATTTACTATGCCCCCGATGTGTCTCAAAATCCGGTGAATCAAAAATATCGTCCAGATAGACCACCACAAACCTGCCCACCAAATGATGGAAAATATCATTAATGAAAAGTTGGAGAACCGCAGGTGCATTGGTCAGACCGAAAGGCATGACCAGACTTTCAAAATGACCCTCAGGGCTATTGAACGCTGTTTTCCATTCAACCCCTTCTCTGATTCTAAACAGGTTGTAGGCCGTCTTAAGTCCAGCTTGGAGAACACCTTAGCTCCTATGACCTGGCTGAACAAACCTGGAATCAGGAAGAGGGTATGGATCTCGGATGGTAAACAGATTTAATTACCAGAAATCGAAACTGGGACGTAGACCGCCATCTTTTTCTTCACAAAGGAGAAAGCTGCCGCCACATCTTGGGTGGGAAGACCGTCCACGACATAGCAAGAAATTATATCACAATGAATCGACGCCACCCTCAGTCTTACATTATGTACAATCTGAGTCAGAGCTTTCTGTGCAAGTGGAACTGAGTCGATGGCGAAGATGTAATTTGGCTTAGGTTAAGTACGTACAACAAGCCAGCTCATGAGTTCTAGCAAATGCAGCATCAATCATGCTGACTCCAGCTCCACTGTCAACAAACACATAAATCTCGGATTTGCTCTCCAGCACCACCTCTGCTGTCAGGACAAACTGGGAACTGCAGCTTGACGTTAAATGCAGCCTTTGCTTATTCAACTCCAGACTACCAAGGGTTAAACAAGTATTTTGCTTACGCATCAAAGGACAGGCCCCAATAAAATGTCCCCTTTTCCACAAAAAACACACTCCCTTCTTTTTGCATATCTCCTGGGAAATGTACGATGCAGAGGCACCCCCTAACTGCATGGTTTCCTCCACCTTCCCCAGAACTGATACACCGCCAGACCGCTCCCCTGGCAAAGGGGCAATACCCCGAAAAAGATGGTCCCGAGAAGGTGGTCGAACCCACCTATCCCGAAGGTGTCTATCAACACATATATCCAATGACATAGCAGCCTCAAATGACTCATTGTTTCATACACTGCCAAATCATCCTTCAACCTTTCAGTAAGGCCCTGAAGAAATTAGCTTCTGAGAGCCGGGTCATTCCATTTTATATCAGCTGCCCATCTGTGGAATTCGGAGCTATACGTCTCCACTGGCCGATTTCCCTGCTGAAGGCGTCCCGACCTGGATTCAGCTAAGGAGACTTGGTCAGGGTCATCATAGGTAAGGACTAGAGCTAAAAAAAATCCTTCCACAGACTGGAGACAAACCGAGTCCTGCGGAGGTTGCGCAGAGCTTGCCTCTGGGTCCAACCTTTCAGAAGGATTAAGAAGGCGTCTGCAATGCCAAATGCAGAGACCATCTGCAGCCTTATGCAGAGTGTCTGTCTGAAGCATCTGACACATCCATGACATAGTGTGACACACATAGACACACAATGCAAAGATTGAGTCAACTCCCATTTTTATCTGGTTTCAGGTGTGATTTTCATATTGGCCACACCTGTTAGTTGCCACAGGTTAGTTTGAACAAGCATCACATGCTTGAAACAAAGTTGTTTACCCACAATTTTGGAAAGATGCCAACAATTTTGTTTGGCCCATTTTGGGGGTTTGGGGTCAAATGACCCCCTTGAGACTCTGCCCAGGCTCCACCCCAGGTCTGCATCGACCCTGCGAACCTTCCACAGTCCCACCACCCACTCTTGGAAAAACTCCACTTCTGTACCATGTCCCCACCAATGACACATTAACAGTTCACATCAAACACCATAACACATACATAGCCATCAGTTTTTCTTTTGGCTAAAATATTTTTTAAAGCTGCCACCACAAAACGGCAGATGTTTTTGACATGGCCCTACTCTAAGCTATTAAGCATTTCTCAAAATATCCAATACTCTTTTTAGTTATATTTTTATTTATTTTTCTTTAAGGGAAGGTGTCACATGCATTTTTTTAAATGACCAATAATATCACATACAAGGAACAAATATCGCCACACCATGGCCAGACTACATATTACCACCACATAACCGAATAATGCCACATACAAGGAACAAATACCACCACACCATGACCAGATCACATATTATTAACACATAGTGACCAAATAATGCCACATACAAGGAACAAATACCACCACACCATGACCAGACCACATATTACCACCAAATAGTGACTGAATACTACAATAGTAATATTACCATAAGTGCCTCATATACAGGAGCTCTGCACATAGTATATAGTGTCAGTGTACAGGTAATAGTGACTCACCAGTGACATTATACACAGGAACTCTGTACATAGTATACAGTGTAAATGTACAAGTAACACACTGATTCACCAGTGATCTCCATAGTTGAAGATATTCATCTTTGTTTTGCTTCTTCATCCAATGAAGATTGCCATCACTTCTTCCAGCCAGGACTCATCTCTGCAGAAAATAACACTTATCTAGAGCACTTTCCCCAATTCTTCTCCAAGTTCTACACTACGCCAGATGAAGAAAACAAGCAACAGTGTTACCCTGCACAGTAACAAGACCTCCCCTCAAAAAAACAGTATCCTCAAAAATAACAATATATCACAGCAGTAATAATATCCCTTAATTAGTCCCTACAGTAATAATGTAATTACATAATGGCACCTTCCAGTAATAACGTCCCAACTCCCCCATCTTGGCCTCCATGTGTCTCCATCCTGCTCTCATATGTTCTCCCATCCTACCACCCCATATGCGCTCCCATCCTGGCCCCATATATATCCTTCCATCCTGCCACCCATATGTCTTCATCTTGCCCCCATATGTTCTCCCATCCTGCCTCACATATGTCTCCATCCTGCCCCCTCATATGTCAACATCCTGCCCCCTCATATGTCTCCATCCTGCCCTTTCCCTGATATGTCTCCATCCTGCTCCCCCATATGTCTCCATCTTGCCCCCTCATATGCCTCCATCCTGCTCAACCATATGTCTCCATCCTGCCCCCTCATGTCTCCATCCTGCCCCCCATATGTCTGCATCCTTCCATCTCATATATCTCCATCCTGCCATCTCATATGTCTCCATCCTGCCCCCTCATATGTCTCCATCCTGCCCCCTCATATGTCTCCATCCTGCCCCCTCATATGTCTCCATCCTGCCCTTTCCCCGATATGTCTCCATCCTGCCCCCTCATTTGTCTCCATCCTGCCCTTTCCCCGATATGTCTCCATCCTGCCCCCTCATATGTCTCCATCCTGCCATCCCATATCTCCATCCTGCCCCCTCATATGTCTCCATCCTGCCCCCTCATATATCTCCATCCTGCCCCCTCATATGTCTCCATCCTGCCCTTTCCCCGATATGTCTCCATCCTGCCCCCACATATGTCTCCATCCTGACCCCTCATATGTCTCCATCCTGCCCCTTCATATGTCTCCATCCTGCTCCCCCATATGTCTCCATCCTGCCCCCTCATATGTCTCCATCCTGCCCCCTCATATGTCTCCATCCTGCCCTTTCCCCGATATGTCTCCATTCTGCCCCCTCATATGTCTCCATCCTGCCCCTTCATATGTCTCCATCCTGCTCCCCCATGTCTCCATCCTGCCCCTCCATATGTCTCCATCCTGCTCCCCCATATGTCTCCATCCTGCCCTTTCATATGTCTCCATCCTGCCCCCATATGTCTCCATCCTGCCCTCTCATATATCTCCATCCTACCCTCTCATATGTCTCCATCCTGCCCCCTCATATGTTTCCATCCTGCCATCTCATATGTCTCCATCCTGCCCCCTCATATGTCTCCATCCTGCCCCTCCATATGTCTCCATCCTGCTCCCCCATATGTCTTCATCCTGCCCTTTCATATGTCTCCATCCTGCCCCATATGTCTCCATCCTGCCCCCTCATATGTCTCCATCCTGCCCCTCCATATGTCTCCATCCTGCTCCCCCATATGTCTCCATCCTGCCCTTTCATATGTCTCCATCCTGCCCCCATATGTCTCCATCCTGCCCTCTCATATATCTCCATCCTACCCTCTCATATGTCTCCATCCTGCCCCCTCATATGTCTCCATCCTGCCCCCTCATATGAATCCATCCTGCCCTTTCCCCGATATGTCTCCATCCTGCCCCCTCATATGTCTCCATCCTGACCCCTCATATGTCTCCATCCTGCCCCTTCATATGTCTCCATCCTGCTACCTCATATGTCTCCATCCTGCCCCCTCATATGTCTCCATCCTGCCCCCTCATATGTCTCCATCCTGCCCTTTCCCCGATATGTCTCCATTCTGCCCCCTCATATGTCTCCATCCTGCCCCTTCATATGTCTCCATCCTGCTCCCCCATATGTCTCCATCCTGCTCCCCCATATGTCTCCATCCTGCTCCCCCATATGTCTCCATCCTGCCCCCTCATATGTCTCCATCCTGCCCCTCCATATGTCTCCATCCTGCCCCCTCAGATGTCTCCATCCTGCCCCTCCATATGTCTCCATCCTGCCCCCTCATATGTCTCCATCCTGCCCCTCCATATGTCTCCATTCTGCCCCCTCATATGTCTCCATCCTGCTCCCCCATATGTCTCCATCCTGCCCCTCCATATGTCTCCATCCTGCTCCCCCATATGTCTCCATCCTGCCCCCTCATATGTCTCCATCCTGCCCCTCCATATGTCTCCATCCTGCTCCCCCATATGTCTCCATCCTGCCCTTTCATATGTCTCCATCCTGCCCCCATATGTCTCCATCCTGCCCTCTCATATATCTCCATCCTGCCCCCTCATATGTTTCCATCCTGCCATCTCATATGTCTCCATCCTGCCCCCCCATATGTCTCCTCATATTGCCATTTTCAGTATATATATATATATATATATATATATATATATATATATACACACACACACACATTCCCCTTACCTGGCTGTGTTCCAATGGCGTCCTCTTCCTGAACCATCTGAGGCGTGTAAGTTTAGTTACTGAAAGATCGGCTGAATGCTGTCCAAGGGGCCCGGCAAGGAGGGGTGCATGGACTGGGTCCCCCTTCCTCGCCAAACCCAAGACATCAGTAAGGCCGGTTTCACACATCAGTGGCTCCGGTACGTGAGGTGACAGTTTCCTCACATACCGGAGACACTGACTCACGTAGACACATTAAAATCAATGTGTCTCTGCACATGTCAGCGTGTTTTCACGGACCGTGTGTCCATTTGGAAAACACGGAGACATGTCAGTGTTCGTGGGAGCGCACGGATCACACGGACCCATTAAAGTCAATGGGTCCGTGTAAAACACGTACCGCACATGGATGTTGTCCGTGTGCAGTCCGTGTGCCGTGCAGGAGACAGCGCTACTGTAAGCGCTGTCCCCCCCGCGTATGGTGCTGAAGCCCCATTAATTTCTTCTCTCCAGCAGCGTTTGCTGGAAAGAAGGAATGAATAATCATTTTTTTATTTATTTTTGTTTTTAAAATAAAGTTGCCAGTAGTCTGTCCCCTCCCACCCCCTGTGCGCCCCCCGCTGGCATTAAAATACTTACCCAGCTCCCTCGGCGCTTACATCCTCTCAGCGTCGCTGCTTGTCCTGTATGAGCGGTCATGTGGTACCGCACATTACAGTGATGAATATGCAGCTCCACCTCCCATAGGGGTGGAGCCGCATATTCATTACTGTAATAAGCGGCACCACGTGACCGCTCATACAGGACAAGCAGCGACGCTGAGAGGATGTAAGCGCCGAGGGAGCTGGGTAAGTATTTTAATGCCAGCGGGGGGCGCACAGGGGGTAGGAGGGGGCAGATTACCGGCAACTTTATTTTAAAAACAAAAATAAAAAAAAAAGATTATTCATTCCTTCTTTCCAGCGAACGCTGCTGAGAAGAAGGGATGAATACCGGCTTCAGCACCGCACACAGGGGACAGCGCTTAACTCTAGCGCTGTCTCCTGCACGGTCCGTGTGGTCCTCAGTCGGCACACGGGCGGCACACGGCTGCCGCACGTGTGCCACACTAATGTTCAACGTAAGCACACGGACACAGATAATTCCGGTACCGATTTTTCCGGTACCGGAATTATCTGGACGTGTGAGACTGGCCTGAGGTCTGCCATCCATGTGCTGTCAGTGATGTTCACAGACTTGCATGGCTGATTTTTATCCGTGACTTGGATCAAAAACAGACATCTCGTCAAGACTTTTTGTGGACATGTGAACAGTCCCATAGACCAGAGGTCCCCAACTCCAGTCCTCAAGGCCCACCAACAGGTCATGTTTTCAGGATTTCCTTTGCATTGCACAGGTGATGCAATTATTACCTGGGCAAGACTAAGGAAATCCTGAAAACATGACATGTTGGTGGGCCTTGAGGACTGGAGTTGGGGACCTCTGCCATAGACTATAGTGGGTTCTCTTCACGAAAAACACAGAACACAAATGTGACTGACGGACATCTGAATAAGGCCTTAACACAGACCCTGGATGAGGCCCTCTCCCTTATGGCAGACCTCCCATTTATCCAGACCATAGCATAGACCAAAAGTACAGATTCTCTGCTGTTCCTACTTTTCTAGGCGTCCAGAAGTCTCCTCGATGTTATGGGAATGTTGGCTTGTGTGCCTTTGCTGTAAAGATCTTTTGTAGAACTCATTGGCAAGTGTCATTTAAGGCACCAACTCTTGACTAATGGCAGATTATTCTGCAGGTCAGACTTTTATTGGACATTCTTCTCTAGTAATAATTGCCATAAATGAGACTTATGTGTGAAAGGGTTTTCTGTAGAGAAGAAGTCATACCGTTTTATGTATGGACTGTGGTAAGAGTAGTGTAAGGAACTGTATATATGTGTGGTGCAAGTTCTTGGTGAGACTGGTCTCCATCATTCTTATGCCCATTACCATCTAGATTTCAGGGGTTAATATGTGGCGAAAGGTCCAGAATGTAATGAAATGAGCATCTTAATTCAAGTCAGGGTGCAGGGGTGCAGGGGTGCATTCGTGCACTGTTATTCGTGTATTTTTTATTCAAAGTACTTTTTTTTCTAAGTACTCGGCAGTTATAACATGGCAGTTAGACAGGGCAGGAGACAGGTAAGAAAAACTAAATCTAATCCATATTCACTTGAAACAGCACAAATACTCACCATATTTATTTGTATAATCTATATTCTGGCTGCTGCATTCACTCACATTCACCGCCCTTGCATTAACTCTCTACACTCCATCCATATCGGCCCCTCTGTCCTTGCCTCTCCTATGTATAGCACTCATGCTCTATTCACATTGCTTAACAGCACAGATCCATTCAGTCCCAACATCCAACACAAGAGACGCTCTCACAAATCACTTAACCATCTGCTCACTCTTTCGATCCTCCTTCTCCTAGTCGCTGGAGACATATCTCCAAACCCCGGCCCCCCATGTTATAGCCAGTCAAACCTCCCAATTGCTACACCCAGAAACCCCTCTAACCTTATTAATATTCCCTGCATGCCTGCTGTCTCTTTCAATTGTGCCCTTTGGAATTCTTGCTCTGTGTGTAATAAACTCTCCTTCATTCATGACTTCTTCCTTTCTAATTCTCTTAATCTCCTGGCTCTTACTGAAACCTGGATCCAGCAGTCAGACACCACCGCTGCTGCTGCTCTTTCATATGGTGGACTGCACTTTTCTCATACCCCAAGATCAGACAACAGAGCAGGTGGAGGCGTTGGTCTGCTCCTTTCACCCAAATGTACTTTCCAAGTTATCCCCCAAGTACCCTCACTTGTCTTCCCTTCCTTTGAGGTCCATGTGGTCAGACTCTACGTCCCCTTCTCCATGCGAGTGGCGGTGGTGTATCGTCCTCCCGGCCCCTCTCATCAGTTCCTGGATCACTTTGCCACCTGGCTTCCACACTTTCTCTCCTGTGACACCCCCACCCTTATCATGGGTGATTTCAACATCCCCATTGCCTCTCCCCTCTCCCCATCTGCTTCTCACCTTTTATCTCTATCCTCCTCTTTTGGCCTCTCGCAGCATACTAACTCTCCAACACATGAAGATGGAAACTCCCTTGACTTGGTCTTCTCCCGACTTTGCTCAGTGGATGACTTCACAAACTCCCCTCTCCCGCTCTCTGACCACAACCTTCTTTCATTCTCTATCAAGAACTGCCATCCCGCTCAGGTCACCCCCACTTTCCACACCTATAGAAACATACAGGCCATTAACACCCAGAAACTTATGATGAACTTGCAGTCCTCATTGGCCCCTATTTCCTCCATCTTATGTCCTGATTCTGCATTGAAGCATTACAATGAAACCCTGCAAAGTGCTCTGGATGAAGCTGCTCCTCCTATACATAAAACAACTCGGCACAGACGGCAACAACCGTGGCACACGCTGCAAACACGTTTCCTGCAGCGGTGCTCCAGGTGCGCAGAACGTCTGTGGAGAAAATCTAATCTACCCGAAGATTTCATACATTATAAGTTCATGCTAAAGACATACAATTCTGCCCTTCACCTCTCCAAACAAACCTACTTCAACACCCTCATCACCTCCCTGTCCAATAACCCTAAACGTCTCTTTGACACGTTCCAGTCCCTACTCAACCCAAGAGAGCAGGCCCCAACCACGGATCTCCGTGCTGACGATCTGGCCAATTACTTCAAAGAAAAAATTGACCACATTCGACAGGAAATCATCTCCCAATCTCTTCATACCATGCACTGTCCTCCCTCCCCCACTGCATCTAGTTCACTCTCTGACTTTGAAGCAGTTACAGAAGAAGAAGTAAGCAGGCTCCTTGCATCTTCGCGCCCGACCACTTGCACCAGTGACCCCATTCCGTCACATCTCCTCCAGTCCCTTTCCCCGGCTATCACCTCTCACCTAACAAAAATATTCAACCTTTCCCTCACTTCCGGTATTTTTCCCTCCTCATTTAAGCATGCCATCATACATCCATTACTTAAAAAACCATCCCTCGATCAAAACTGTGCCGCTAATTATAGACCTGTCTCTAATCTTCCCTTCATCTCTAAACTCCTCGAACGCCTGGTCCACTCCCGTCTTACCCGCTATCTCTCAGATAACTCTCTTCTCGACCCTCTTCAATCTGGCTTCCGCTCTTTACACTCTACTGAAACTGCCCTCATTAAAGTCTCTAATGACCTACTAACAGCTAAATCTAATGGTCACTACTCCATGCTAATTCTCTTGGATCTCTCTGCAGCATTTGACACTGTGGATCATCAGCTCCTCCTCACTATGCTCCGCTCCATCGGCCTCAAGGACACCGTTCTCTCCTGGTTCTCCTCCTATCTCTCTGACCGATCCTTCACTGTATGTTTTGCTGGTTCCTCCTCCTCTCACCTTCCCCTTACTGTTGGGGTTCCTCAAGGATCAGTCCTAGGCCCCCTACTCTTCTCGTTGTATACTGCCCCTATTGGACAAACAATCAGTAGATTTGGTTTCCAGTACCATCTCTATGCTGACGACACCCAATTATACACTTCTGCTCCCGATATCACACCGACCTTTTTAGAAAACACCAGTGATTGTCTTACCGCTGTCTCTAACATCATGTCCTCCCTCTATCTGAAACTAAACCTGTCAAAAACTGAACTCCTCGTGTTCTCTCCCTCTACTAACCTACCTTTGCCTGACATTGCCATCTCCGTGTGCGGTTCCACCATTACTCCAAAGCAACATGCCCGCTGCCTTGGGGTCATCCTTGATTCTGACCTTTCATTCACCCCCTACATCCGATCACTGGCTCGCTCTTCTTACCTGCATCTCAAAAACATTTCTAGAATTCGCCCTTTTCTTAATTTCGACTCTGCAAAAACTCTGACTGTTTCACTTATTCATTCTCGTCTGGACTATTGTAACTCTCTACTAATCGGTCTCCCTCTTGCAAAACTCTCCCCGCTCCAATCTGTCCTGAATGCTGCAGCCAGGATCATATTCCTCACCAACCGTTACACCGATGCCTCTACCCTGTGCCAGTCATTACACTGGCTACCCATCCACTCCAGAATCCAGTACAAAACTACTACCCTCATCCACAAAGCACTCCATGGCTCAGCACCACCCTACATCTCCTCCCTGGTATCAGTCTACCACCCTACCCGTGCCCTCCGCTCCGCTAATGACCTCAGGTTAGCATCCTCAATAATCAGAACCTCCCACTCCCGTCTCCAAGACTTTACACGTGCTGCGCCGATTCTTTGGAATGCACTACCTAGGTTAATACGATTAATCCCCAATCCCCACAGTTTTAAGCGTGCCCTAAAAACTCATTTGTTCAGACTGGCCTACCGCCTCAATGCATTAACCTAACGATCCCTGTGTGGCCTATTTATAATAAAAAAATAAAAAAAAAAAAAAAGGTTCCTCGCATCATGTTCTCATACACTTTATGCAGTATTAGCCCTCTGTGTCTGTACTGCTACATACTTAGGCAGGTAACTGGTTCATGCAGCTTTACATGAACACCTGAGCCTTACACTATAGCTGGTCCGAATAACTAAAGCAATTGTTACCATCCACCTCTCGTGTCTCCCCTTTTCCCCATAGTTTGTAAGCTTGCGAGCAGGGCCCTCACTCCTCCTGGTATCTGTTTTGAACTGTATTTCTGTTATGCTGTAATGTTTATTGTCTGTACAAGTCCCCTCTATAATTTGTAAAGCGCTGCGGAATATGTTGGCGCTATATAAATAAAATTATTATTATTATTATTATTAAGTCACATGGCTTAGATCATTAGGGGGGGTTAGGTGTCAATCAAGAGTTTGGAGGGATGGTCACTGATAACTCACTATACACAAGAAGGAACCCTGAGAAAGCAATTGGTAATTCATTTATTCATTTGCATTCAGTACGAGTGAATAAAAGTTCATTTTATGTAGCTTGGTTTATGATAGCAAAAACTGCTATCTTTGAACTTTCTCCACCACATATTTAACAATGTTACAAGTTGGGAGAGAGGATGTCATAATTGAATTGAAATGCCACTACCTTTTGCACTGTTTTCCTTTTGAATAGATATGTTTTTTCACCTTGGAAACCGTTAAATGTAAAAAATGTATTTGCAGTGTATTGCAGTTTTCACCTTGGCCACTAGATGTCAGCAGGTAGACCATAACAAAATACACCAAAAATTTACTTTTTAAATGTCTTTTTTCGGCCTTACTAACTATGTTACTATCCTGGAGCAGAACAATATTGTATCATACAATTATTAGGTTCTGTAGAAGGACGTAGATCTGGGGATTTATTATGATGGAATATAGGCTGAACTGGATGGACAAATGTCTTTTTTCGGCCTTACTATGTTACTATGTTACTAAAGGGGTTGTCTCAAATTGTTAAATTTGTAAAATTGCAAAATGCTGGTGAAAACAAACAACTTTGCAATTTACTTCTTATTAAAAAAATCTTTTCATTTCTCAATAATGGAGGTATTTTTAATTTTAAAGCATACAGCTTGTTGCCAAGGTTTCCGGCCACCCTGCAGTCTCAGAGTGGCCGACTATCTGGGTCAGGAATGTGTACACAATGTCTGAAAGGATGAACATATGCACTCACATGTCAAAATAAACCGGCCTGCATGTGTTCAGTCTTTTTGAGCTGACCTGACCGCTCTTCAGACGGCTTCTTCAGGCACTCACTATTGTATACATAATGAAAAAAGAAATAAATTATACTGGTGGCAAGGCCATTTCGAAATACAACACAGAAAAAAATATGCTCCAGGAAAACCACTGCCGGCAGTCTCCTAAATTGTTTTCTGCTTGAAAATCTTGATGGACACATTGGTGGAATAAAGAAAGCGCATGTCATTTGTTTGAAGCTGGTCCTGAAGGAAACCTTTCCAAACTAGGCACTTTACTATCAAAAGGTTCCCAAAATATTTCATATGTACCAGTGCTCAATATTAAATAGATGAAACTTCTGATCGTAACGCCCTCATTTTTGGACATTAGGACATAGTCCCATTTTTCAGATCTGGCATGTGTCTCTTTACAAGGTCATACCTTTGGAAAGCCTGTACTGTAAGGTGATTCTGTCATAGTCTTTTCATGACACATTGTACTTTACATTAATAGTAAATTTAGATCAAATTGTTTTTGAGTTTATAAAAAACAAAAAGCTGAAAAATCCTAGAAGAATTAGCAATTTTCAAACATTTAATGTTTCTGCCTTTGATACACAATTATATCACACAAAATAGTTCATAATTGCCATCTTTTATGTCTCTACTGCATGTGTGCAACCTTTTTTTATCCACTCATTTGTTTTTCAGGGATACTAAATGGTTTATAGTTTTAGCAGCAATTTTTCACATTTTCCAAAACTTAGCTAGAGGAAAAAAAAAATTGGCTCCACCCAGATTACGCTGCCCGCGCCTGCGGAGTAGCACCTATCGGATCACCAATAGATGCTTCTGCTCAGGTGCCGCTGGCGCCATCTTGGTGGAGACAATTGTTTTCCTCTAGCAAAATGGTGCCGCCGGCATCAGCGCAGTAGCATCTATCGCCACTTTGAGAATTTTTTTTTTCAGAATCAATGTATATGACTAAATAAAACAATTTAATGAACATTATACATGCGATCATGCTGCATCATAGCATAATTCACCATGACTAATGCAAAACCCAGTCATAGATTGCTGTTTGGGCATATGGGAGGCCTCAGAAAGGAAAGAGCAAACATTTTGTTGGAATGGTTTTTGATCACAGTATTGCATTTGCAGAGCCCCTGATGTATTAGTACTGTAGAAATGTCCCATTGAATCAATTTTGGAAGCTGCACTCCTCATGACTGTAACGCACGTGTTAGTGGAACTACTGTTCTGTGGACCGAGGAAAGCCTGGAGAGGCGACACTAGGCTAACACTTGACTCTTTGCTACAGACCATGATGGTGGGGTTGGACTTGGCTTCAGATGCTACTCCAGGACAGACCTCAGACACATGTCAGCTGACCAGGAAAGGGGTAAGAAGCTGGTAGGGCCCGGAATGGATGGCACAGGCAGGCACTGGGCAGGTACGGGCCGACACAGCTGATATATAGGTGGACACGGCAGCTACTGGCAGGCACGGCTGGTAAACAGGTACGGCAGGTGTTGGCAGATATGGCTGGTATACAGACTGGCATGCAGTGGCGTATCTAGGGGGGGCAGCCGGGGCATGTGCCCCGGGCGCAGCCGGCAGGGGGGCACAGTTGGGCCACCTAATGCGGCGGTCCAAGGTGTCTCCCCCGGCGGCTGCATTCTGCCGCCCCCTGGACTGGGAGTCAGCTGTTCTGTGTGCCGCCTGTCAAGCTGACAGCCGGCACAGAGAAGCTGCAGCGCTCTGGCTCCCGGAAATCAATTGTACTCACATCTAACAGCTGCGAGTACAATTGAGGCTCTGACCGCTGGGTCAGAGCAACGCCAGCAGCGTGATCAAGTCATGCGATCACGCTGCTGACGTTACTATCCGGCGCGCAGGAGAAAGAAGAGACTCGGTGGTAAGTGCTCCTGTGCTGTGGAGCTGAAGACACCGAAGATTCAGTGTGGGGTGGGTTTATGGGGAATATTTATTCAGTGTTTGGGGGGGAGAGTTATTTAGTGTGTGTGTTGGGGAGTCAGGATTTAATCAGTGTGTTGGGGGGGGGGTAGGGATTTATTCAATGTGTGTGAGGGGGATTTATCCTCTGTTGGGGGGATTTATTCAGTGTGTGGGGGGATTTATTCAGTGTGTGGGGGGGATTTAGTCAGAGTGTATGGGGGATTTATTCAGTGTGTGGAGGGGATTTAATCAGAATGTATGGGGGGATTTAGTCAGTGTGTGGGGGGATTTTTTCAGTGTATGTGGGGGGATTTAGTCAGTGTATGTGGGGGGATTTAGTCAGTGTATGTGGGCGGGATTTAGTCAGTGTATGTGGGGGGATTTAGTCAGTGTATGTGGGGGGGATTTAGTCAGAGTGTATGGGGGGGATTTATTCAGTGTGTGGGGGGGATTTAGTCAGAATGTATGGGGGATTTATTCAGTGTGTGGGGGGGAGATTTATTAAGTGTGTTTGGGGGGGGATTTATTCAGTGTGTGGGATTTATTCAGTGTGTATGTGGGGGGGCTGGAATTTATTTAGCATGTGTGGGGCAGGGTGCATTTATTCTGTGTGGAGGGGGATGGATTTATTCTATCGGAAGGGGAGTGGATATATTCTGTGGGGGTGAGTGGGGAGATGGGGTGGACACAGTAGCGAGGGGAAAAATGTGTGCTGACACAGTATTGGGAGCAAGGGTGATTGGATGTGTGAGGACAGTAAGGGGAATCGGGGGGATGTGTGAGGGGGGAATGTATGAGGTGGAAATATGGAGAGCAAAGGGGTATGTTAGCAGGGGGGGGATGACCATGAGGAGGCTATTAGAAATGTGTGCAGACAGTATGGGGGGATGAAAGTGTGAGTGAACACAGAATAGATACTGAGTAGTGTGAGGGTAACAGCCAGGAGGAGACAGTATGCCAAGTAGGACAGTATGCCAAGTAGGCACAGTAGAGAGACTGGGCTCTCTAAGAGGGACACAGTATGAGAAGGCAGTGTGAAGTATGGAAAAGAGAGAGGGTAGTGTGGATGGCATGTACCATAAGAGGGACAGTGAGGGTCATATTATGTGCTGGGAATAAAGTGAGGGGCAATTATTTACTCAGGGGCTCAGCCTAGGGCAGATATTTTTATTCCGGAGCATTATAATAACACTGCTATCTTTAAGGGTGTTGCGTCGGGATGTGCTGCAGAAGACAGGAGAAGATGGAAGTCTGCAGAAACGAGCTCTGCCGGTGGATGAGAAGAGTCATCATGGCATCTGGACAAGATGAAGATGAAAAGAAAGAGGCAACGCCACAAACAACGTCATCTATCAGGTACCTGGATGTTAATGTGTTTTTTAGTGATACTAATTCTCATATTTTTATTTATGTTAGGAACATTAAAGGGGATGTCCAAGGTTGTGATGAGTCTGCAGTCATATTATGTGACTGCAGACTTCTGAATTCTCACAGTGCACACTGCTATCATAATTCTCTGATGTTGATGATTTACATACATGTGGTCATGTGCTGACTAGACATGTGTGGCCTCATTCAATGAAAATGAATTGACTGAGGCCGGACACGTCTAGTTAGAATGTGGCCAGCAGTATCCAAATCACATACTTGTGCTGGCATGACCGTCCACTCTGGCCACCGGCAAGGGAGAATCCTAAAAGTGTGCAGTGCTTGCGCTGTGAGAATTCAGAAGCCTGCAGTCACATAGAATGACTGCAGACTTTCATCTCAAACCTGGACGCACCCTTTAATTATAAAATGAAGCCCTATAGCCAGTCCTAACAACGTGTAATATCCTAACTGTCAGGATTAAGCTCTGCTGTCATGTGACAATGAGGTGTTCTTCCTGCTTCTCTCAGTATTTCACTGAACATTGAGAGAATTAGGGAGAGCAGCTCGTTAGCGTGTGACTAAGTGTACAAATCGCGTATGTGCTGAGGGGGGGAGGTGTTATGGACCTGGTGGTTAGGAGCACCCGGCACGACCTGATAGTTAGACTGACACAGGATAAGCTCTGGGATGTGGGAGCTCTGCTGACCGCAACCCCTAATCCTATCACAACAACTAGAAATAGCCGTGGAGCGTTCCTGACTCTCCCTAGATGCCTCTTCACAGCCTAAGAGCTAGCTAGCCCTAGAGATAGAAAATAAAGCCTACCTTGCCTCAGAGAAATTCCCCAAAGGAAAAGGCAGCCCCCCCACATATATTGACTGTGAGTAAAGATGAAAGTCACAAATGCAGAAATGAAACAGGTTTCAGCAAAGGGAGGCCAGACTTACTAAACAGACAGAGGATAGGAAAGGTATCTTTGCGGTCAGCACAAAAAACTACAAAAGACCACGCAGAGTGTGCAAAAAGACCTCCGCACCGACTAACGGTGCGAAGATGCCACTCTGCATCCCAGAGCTTCCAGCTAGTAACGCAAAATCATGATATCCAGCTGGACAAGGCAACAATGAACAAATAATAACTGGCAGGAACTTAGCTTCTGCTGGAGTAGACAGGTCACCAGAAAGATCCAAGAGCGAACTGAACAAATGCAGGAACATTGACAGCTGGCATGGAGTAACGATCTGAGTGGAGTTAAATAGAGCAGCCAACCAAAGGATAAATCACGTCACCTGTGGAAGGAACCTCAGAAGCAGCAGCTCCACTCACAGCCACCAGAGGGAGTCCATGGACAGAACTCGCCGAAGTACCATTCACGACCACAAGAGGGAGTTCGACAACAGAATTCACAACAGTACCCCCCTCCTTGAGGAGGGGTCACCGAACCCTCACCAGAGCCCCCAGGCCGATCAGGATGAGCCAAATGAAAGGCACGAACTAGATCGGCAGCATGAACGTCAGAGGCAAAAACCCAGGAATTATCTTCCTGACCATAACCCTTCCACTTGACCAGGTACTGGAGTTTCCATCTCGAAACACGAGAATCCAAAATCTTCTCCACCACATACTCCAACTCCCCCTCGACCAACACTGGGGCAGGAGGATCAATGGAGGGAACCATAGGCACCACGTATCTCCGCAACAACGACCTATGGAATACATTATGGATGGCAAAAGAAGCTGGAAGGTCCAAACGAAATGACACAGGATTAAGAACTTCAGAAATCTTATATGGCCCAATGAAACGAGGCTTAAACTTAGGAGAGGAAACCTTCATAGGAACATGACGAGATGACAACCAAACCAAATCCCCAACACGAAGTCGGGGACCAACACAGCATCGGCGGTTAGCGAAACGTTGAACCTTCTCCTGGGACAATGTCAAATTGTCCACCACATGAGTCCAAATCTGCTGCAACCTGTCCACCACAGTATCCACACCAGGACAGTCCGAAGACTCAACCTGCCCTGAAGAGAAACGAGGATGGAAACCAGAATTACAGAAAAAAGAAAAAAACAAAGTAGCCGAGCTGGCCCGATTATTAAGGGCGAACTCAGCCAAAGGCAAGAAGGACACCCAATCATCCTTATCACCAGAAACAAAGCATCTCAGATATGTTTCCAAAGTCTGATTAGTTCGTTCGGTTTGGCCATTAGTCTGAGGATAGAAAGCCGAAGAAAAAGACAAATCAATGCCCATCTTAGCACAAAAGGACCGCCAAAACCTCGAAACAAACTGGGAACCTCTGTCCGAGACGATGTTCTCCGGAATGCCATGCAAGCGAACCACATGCTGGAAAAACAATGGCACCAAATCAGAGGAGGAAGGCAATTTAGACAAGGGTACCAAATGAACCATCTTAGAGAAGCGATCACAAACCACCCAAATGACCGACATCCTTTGAGAAACAGGGAGATCAGAAATAAAATCCATGGAAATATGCGTCCAGGGCCTCTTCGGGACCGGCAAGGGCAAAAGCAACCCACTGGCACGAGAACAGCAGGGCTTAGCCCGAGCACAAGTCCCACAGGACTGCACAAAAGAACGCACATCCCGTGACAAAGAAGGCCACCAAAAGGATCTAGCCACCAAATCTCTGGTACCAAAGATTCCAGGATGACCAGCCAACACCGAACAATGAACCTCAGAGATAACTCTACTAGTCCATCTATCAGGGAAAACAGTTTCTCCGTTGGTCAGGTGTATCAGCCTGAAACTTCTGCAGCACGCGCCGCAAATCAGGGGAGATGGCAGACAAAATTACCCCCTCTTTAAGAATACCCGCCGGCTCAGGAACACCTGGAGAGTCAGGCACAAAACTCCTTGACAGGGCATCAGCCTTCACATTCTTAGATCCCGGAAGGTATGAAACCACAAAATCAAAACGAGAGAAAAAGAACGACCATCGAGCCTGTCTAGGATTCAACCGTTTGGCAGACTCGAGATAAGTCAAATTCTTGTGATCCTTCAAGACCACCACGCGATGTTTAGCTCCTTCAAGTCAATGTCGCCACTCCTCGAATGCCCACTTCATGGCCAACAACTCTCGATTGCCAACATCATAATTGCGCTCAGCAGGCGAGAATTTTCTAGAAAAGAAGGCACATGGTTTCATCACCGAGCCATCAGAACTTCTTTGCGACAAAACAGCCCCTGCTCCAATCTCAGAAGCATCAACCTCGACCTGAAACGGGAGCGAAACATCTGGCTGGCACAACACAGGGGCAGAAGAAAAACGATGCTTCAACTCCTGAAAAGCCTCTACAGCCGCAGAGGACCAATTGACCACATCAGCACCTTTCTTGGTCAAATCAGTCAACGGTTTAGCAATACTAGAAAAATTAGCGATGAAGCGACGGTAAAAATTAGCAAAGCCCAGGAACTTCTGCAGGCTCTTCACAGATGTCGGCTGAGTCCAATCATAAATGGCCTGAACTTTAACAGGGTCCATCTCGATAGTAGAAGGGGAAAAAATGAAACCCAAAAATGAAACCTTCTGAACTCCAAAGAGACAATTTGACCCCTTCACAAACAAGGAATTCGCACGAAGGACCTGGAACACCATTCTGACCTGCTTCACATGAGACTCCCAATCATCCGAAAAGGCCAAAATGTCATCCAAATATACAATCATGAATCTATCCAGGTACTCTCAGAAGATGTCATGCATAAAGGATTGAAACACAGATTAGAAAGCCCGAATGGCATAACCAGGTACTCAAAATGGCCCTCGGGCATATTAAATGCTGTTTTCCATTCATCGCCCTGTTTAATTCGCACAAGATTATACGCCCCTCGAAGATCTATCTTGGTGAACCAACTAGCCCCCTTAATCCGAGCAAACAAATCAGACAGCAGCGGCAAAGGATACTGAAATTTGACTGTGATCTTATTAAGAAGGCGGTAATCAATACAAGGTCTCAAAGAGCCATCCTTCTTGGCCACAAAAAAGAACCCTGCTCCCAATGGTGACGACGACGGGCGAATATGACCCTTCTCCAAGGATTCCTTTATATAACTCCGCATAGCGGCGTGCTCTGGCACAGATAAATTAAACAGTCGGCCCTTAGGAAACTTACTACCAGGAATCAAATTAATAGCACAATCGCAATCTTTATGAGGAGGTAGGGCACCGGATTTGGGCTCTTCAAATACATCCCGGTAATCTGATAAAAACTCAGGGACCTCAGAAGGAGTGGAAGGCGAAATTGACAACAATGGAACATCACCATGTACCCCCTAACAACCCCAGCCGGACACAGACATAGATCTCCAATCCAACACTGGATTATGGACCTGTAGCCATGGCAACCCCAAAACGACCACATCATGCAGATTATGCAACACCAAAAAGCGAATATCCTCCTGATGTGCAGGAGCCATGTACATGGTCAATTGAGTCCAGTACTGAGGCTTATTCTTGGCCAAAGGCGTAGCATCAATTCCTCTCAATGGAATAGGATACTGCAAGGGCTCCAAGAAAAAACCACAGCGCCTGGCAAACTCCAAGTCCATCAAATTCAGGGCAGCGCCTGAATCCACAAATGCCATAACAGAATAGGACGACAGAGAGCAAATCAGAGTAACGGACAAAAGAAATTTAGACTGTACCGTACCAATGGTGGCAGACCTAGCGAACCGCTTAGTGCGCTTAGGACAATCGGAGATAGCATGAGTGGATTCACCACAGTAAAAACACAGCCCATTCCGACGTCTGTGTTCTTGCCGTTCAGCTCTGGTCAGAGTCCTATCACACTGCATAGGCTCAGGCCTATGCTCAGAGAATACCGCCAAATGGTGCACAGCTTTGCGCTCATGCAAGCGCCGATCGATCTGAATGGCCAAGGACATAGACTCATTCAGACCAGCACGGGGGAAATCCCACCATGACATCCTTAAGGGCTTCAGAAAGACCCTTTCTGAAAATTGCCGCCAGGGCACACTCATTCCACTGAGTAAGCACAGACCACTTTCTAAACTTCTGACAGTACACCTCCGCTTCATCCTGACCCTGACACAAAGCCAGCAAGATTTTCTCTGCCTGATCCACTGAATTTGGTTCATCATAAAGCAATCCAAGCGCCAGAAAAAACGCATCAACATCACGCAATGCAGGATCTCCTGGCGCAAGGGAAAATGCCCAGTCTTGACGGTCACCACGCAACAAAGAAATAATGATTTTTACTTGTTGAACGGGGTCACCAGAGGAGCGGGGTTTCAAAGCTAGAAACAGTTTACAATTATTTTTGAAATTTAAGAACTTAGATCTATCCCCAGAAAATAAATCAGGAATAGGAATTCTAGGCTCTAACATCGGATTCTGAACCACAAAATCTTGAATGTTTTGTACCCTTGCAGTGAGATAATCCACACAAGAGGACAGACCTTGAATGTCCATATCTACACCTGTGTCCTGAACCACCCAAAGGTTTAGGGGAAAAGAAAGACAAAAACACAGTGCAAAGAAAAAAAAATGGTCTCAGAACTTCTCTTATCCCTCTATTGAGATGCATTAATACTTTGGGCCAGCTGTACTGTTATGGACCTGGTGGTTAGGAGCACCCGGCACGACCTGATAGTTAAACTGACACAGGACAAGCTCTGGGATGTGGGAGCTCTGCTGACCGCAACCCCTAATCCTATCACAACAACTAGAAATAGCCGTGAAGCATTCCTGACTCTCCCTAGACGCCTCTTCACAGCCTAAGAGCTACCTAGCCCTAGAGATAGAAAATAAAGCCTACCTTGCCTCAGAGAAATTTCCCAAAGGAAAAGGCAGCCCCCCACATATATTGACTGTGAGTAAAGATTAAAGTCACAAACGCAGAAATGAAACAGGTTTCAGCAAAGGGAGGCCAGACTTACTAAACAGACAGAGGATAGGAAAGGTATCTTTGTGGTCAGCACAAAAAACTACAAAAGACCACGCAGAGTGTGCAAAAAGACCTCCGCACCGACTAACGGTGCGGAGATGCCACTCTGCATCCCAGAGCTTCCAGCTAGTAACGCAAAATCATGATATCCAGCTGGACAAGGCAACAATGAACAAATAATAACTGGCAGGAACTTAGCTTCTGCTGGAGTAGACAGGTCACCAGAAAGATCCAAGAGCGAACTGAACAAATGCAGGAACATTGACAGCTGGCATGGAGTAACGATCTGAGTGGAGTTAAATAGAGCAGCCAACCAAAGGATAAATCACGTCACCTGTGGAAGGAACCTCAGAAGCAGCAGCTCCACTCACAGCCACCAGAGGGAGTCCATGGACAGAACTCGCCGAAGTACCATTCACGACCACAGGAGGGAGTTCGACAACAGAATTCACAACAGGGAGGGGGGCACCAAACTGAATTCTTGCACCGGGTGCCAGAAAACCTAGATACACCTCTGCTGGCATGGCAGGTGATGACAGACACCGCTGGTATACAGGCAGGCATGACAGGTACTGTTGGACATGGCTGGAATACTAATAGGCACGGCAGGTGCTGGCGGACACGGCTGGTATACAGGGATACGAGCAAAGGTGACCAGACATCTAGCAAGCGTGCAGACTAACTGAAAGAACACATTACTCAGGCACCTTCCAACAGGTGGAGGTGCCTTAAATAATAAGTGTCTGCCTGCTATTGGTAAATGTGTGCTGTCTCTTTAAGAGACCGGGAGTGTGTACTCCCTAAGCATAGTGCCCGAGGATCTGGCAGACATGCGCAGACCTCGGGAGACTGCTGCAGCAGAAGGAAGCACAGGCTGAGGGCTGGGGCGGTGAGTTGGCGTCCCTGCCAGAGGAGAGGACAATACATGGTAATTCTTTAGTAGTTCAGTATATTTTTTAATTATCAATCTCTCGAGAAGGAGACCATAGTAGTAGCAGTAGTACCCCAGCCTCCATGATGACATGGTCGCATAGCAATGGGGCCAATGGTTGACATAAGTGACCCCAAACCCTGACTCTGTAACCACTTTAAATACTGCTGTCAGCGATTACCATCAACATGTAGTGAGTTACACAACAGTGACTAGATCTAGCTGTTAAAGGCAGGTTCTGGTTACATAACACTTCTGTACCTGTACAACACATGCCGGGAAGATGTTACAGAGGCCACTACTTTTCCATTGATGACCTATCCGATTCAATTCTGAACAGCCAATGACAACGTTTTCAGTGTTTCAGGCCATGAAATTGCTGGAAACACTGATGTCCAGCCTATGATTGGTGCTGTAACTACAACGTTTATAGACTGGAGCCTAGAAACACAGTGCTAGCTCTGATTGGCACAATTGAACGATGACCAATGAAAGTGCACAGAGGCGATCTGACCTCAGAATGACAGCCCTGTATTTCCTTAGTCTAGCTGTGGACTTGTGCAGGGCGGTCATACTGCTTTTCTGTTACACTGTGCTATGCCTCGTGGTGCCACAGACTTTTTGAAGCCTGTGCCATCACTGCTGGTGTTGCTGCTTTTGAAGAAAGAAGTTCCTGATTCTTCCCTGATCCGTTCCTGATATTTTCTAGTTCACTCCAATCCCCATCTCCCCCACTATTTCCCCCCCTCTACCTAACCCCCTACCCACCTTCTGCCGGCGAGCGCTGATCAGTACTTGATTGCTCGATTTTTGGCAGTTTTTCTGTTCTTGGGTCCGGCAGTCGCTGAGCGCTGATCAGAGGCACAACTCACTGATCTGCGTCTGTGCACGCTGTTTTCCAGAACTTTTTCTGTCCCTGTCTATCCCCCTCCCTTTGCACTACCTCTATGTGTGTGTCCTACAGCTGCCGAGCCGCAGATCAGATGCACAACTCTGATCGGTACTTGTGCACACTTTTGTTTGTTTTGGGGTTTTTTCTCCTCTTTTTACATCACATCCATGCGTGCGTCCTACAGTCATTGAGCACTAGTCCAGTTGTTGTTTTTTATGTGTGAAAAAATAATAAGGAAATAATAATTTAGATTAGTTGATAGGACTAGATTAGGGACAGTAAAAATATACCGTAGTAATCAGCAACTACTACAGTATTTTTTAGTTAGGGTTAGTGTCAGATAGTCAAGAGGAAAAAAAGAATCACATCTGTGTCAGGGTTAGAGTCAGATAGTTGCGGGCGCTCAGTAATTTTTCTTTTACTGACGTCCATTTAATAAGTTTGTTTTTGATTTAACCAAACTTTTATATCAATTTTTATTTTATTTTTTTCTCTTCTTTTCTAAATTCTTTTGTTATTTTTTTCTGTTCTAAATAAAACATTTTTACACTAAACATTAACATAACACACACCTGAATAAAATTCACCATACGTGAAAAAAGGTCTCGCTCATCCCAATCACGGTATTTAGCAGAGGAGACAGACGCCTTCTTTGCCTCCAACACTGAGAATAAAAGAGAGGATGCCACCTTCCTTTATTTTTCATCCACCTCCTCAAGTGACACTGAGCCACCATGCAGACACCCCAGGACAGAAAATGAACCAGCGCCCACTATTACTGACCCCGTATGAACCTCACTCCCGAAGATTAAGAGCCACTGATTCCTCTTTTTGTGGCACAATCAGGAATCTAATTTGACACCACCGGCCTCACAAAAATAGACTTTATCAGTTTTTTTCTCTGAAGATTTTTTAAACACGGTACGTCTGAACTATCTCCTAATCTGGAATACCCACTGCACCCCAGAATCCCATGTACTTCTCTCACTCTGTTCTAACTGGAACACTGCTGCTTTTTCCCTGACTTTAATTCCATGTATCATACTTCAAATTTACTGAATGCATATTGATATGTAAATGCTCCTCACACCTAGCCCTATCCTTCCATCTTAGGCTACTTTCACAATAGCGTCGTGTAACGGACGTCGCAAAGCGTCGTTTTCGAGAAAAAACGCATCCTGCAAAGTTGCCCGCAGGATGCGTCTTTTCTCCATAGACTTGCATTAGCGATGGATGCGTCGTGTTTTTGGCGACCGCGACGCACAAAAAACGTTCAATGTAACGTTTTTTTGTGCATCGGGTCCGCCATTTTCGACCACGCATGCGTGGCTGAAACTCCACCCCCTCCTCCTCAGAACTCACAATGGGCAGCGGATGCGTTGCAAAACTGCATCCGCTGCCCACGTTGTGCTAATCAATCACACTGTCCGTCGGTACGTCGAGCCGACGGTTTGCCTCTTTCTCCAGCTTTGATGCTAATCAAATGTTCTATTAACTGCAATCTGTTAATTACTCCCTGGTGTGAACTGTCCGGCTGCTCCTTTCTCCTACCCTCTCTGTCTCTTTCACCTGGCTTCATTTCATGGACACTTGAATCAGGGCCGTATTTGCCACAAGGCACTTGAGGGCACGTGCCTAGGGCGGGGATGATGAGGGGGGGGCGGCACCTGAGCAAGGTTTGTTTTTTTTTTTTGTTTTTTTTAAAGTCCTGGGTCACCTCCCGACCGACCGCTCCCCTTCCCCTCCGCCCGCCTGCCTGCCTCCCACCCATCCTCCTTGAAGACGATACTCACCCTGCTCCAGCGATGCCTGGTCTCATCGTCTGTAGTGCGTCCTGAGTGAGCGGTCGCATGGTACCGCTCATTAAGGTCATGAATATGGGCATATTCATGACCTTAATGAGCGGTACCACCTGACCGCTCACTCAGGAAGAAGGTGCTGCGCCGGGAGTCGGGACAGAGCCAGAGGGATGTCGGCGCGGCCGTGCGGTGTGGGACAGGCGAGTATGAGGGAAGGGGGGGTAGAAAGAGGATGGGGAGCCCGGAGCAGAGCCATGGGAGAAGGAGTAGGGGGTGGAGAGAAGAGCCATGCATACGGGGGGATTATGAGCCATGCATACAGGAGGGGGGGAATATGAGCCATGCATACGGGAGGGGAATTATGAGCCATGCATACAGGAGGGGGGGGATATGAGCCATGCATACAGGGGGGGAATTATGAGCCATGCATACAGAGGGGGGGGATATGAGCCATGCATACAGGGGGGGGAATTATGAGCCATGCATACAGGATGGGGACGGTGGTGGAATATGAGCCATGCATACAGGAGGGGGACGTGGTGGAATATGAGCCATGCATACAGGAGGTGGGGGGGTTATGAGCCATGCATACAGGAGGGGGTGATTATAAGCCATGCATACAGGAGGGGGGTGGAATATGAGCCATGCATACAGGAGGGGGGGGGAATTATGAGCCATGCATACAGGGGGGGATGGAATATGAGCCATGCATACAGGAGGGGGGGATATGAGCCATCATACAGGAGGGGGGAATATGAGCCATGCATACAGGAGGGGGGAATATGAGCCATGCATATGGGATGGGAGGGAGATGAGCCACGCATACAAGATGGGAGGGGGGCATTATACAGTATTGAGCATCATGTGGGGTCATTATACAGTATGGAGCATCATGTGGGGTCATTATACAGTATGGAGCATCATGTGGGGTCATTATACAGTATGGAGCATCATGTGTGGCCATTATACAGTATAGAGCATCATGTGTGGCCATTATACAGTATTGAGCATCATGTGTGGCCATTATACAGTATGGAGCATCATGTGTGGCCATTATACAGTATTGAGCATCATGTGTGGCCATTATACAGTATGGAGCATCATGTGTGGCCATTATACAGTATGAGCATCATGTGTGGCCATTATACAGTATAGAGCATCATGTGTGGCCATTATACAGGATGGAGCATCATGTGTGGCCATTATACAGTATGGAGCACTGTGTGGCCATATTTATTTTTGTTTATAATTATTGTATATGAAACAGTGTGATCAGCAGTGCTAAATGGGTGTGGTTGGGACGTGGGTATGGGTGTGACTAGTTGTGAAATGGGTGTGGCCAGAGGCGTGGCCTAAAATTTGCCGCAGCGCACCTAGTGCGCCGCAAACTTTATACCTTTTTCCCTTCTTCAAAAGTTGGGAGGTATGGTACCATATTTGCCAGATCAAGTGCCACAAATCCCATGGGGAATGAATGAGGCCAAATGCAGTGTTGCTGTAAGCGATCCGTTACACGGCAGATGCAGAAAAACTGCCCGATCTGCTGCAAAAGGCTACTTTCACATCAGCGATTCCTGCCAAAGTCTATGCCGATAGAGTCATACTCACCAATGCGGGAGGCAGCACTAAAAGTGCCTAGGGCAGCAGAAACTCTAAATACGGCCCTGACTTGAATGGTATAAGTTGAATGGAGCAGTCAGATATGACCCTGGTCAGATGTGACATCATTTAAAGCGTGACATCAGAAATATACCAGAAATAGTCCAGAAATTGGTCAGAAGGTAATAACAATCACTATGTTCTAATTTTACTAGCCTTTCTTTTATTCCCCTTCTCTTTAACTATGTTCACATTTGCCCTCACCATTTTTGCTTCACTAATCCTCACTCTCCTTCGCTATCCCCAAACCCCTGCACCCATGAACCAAATAACTATCTTCCCTTCTCTCTTACCCCCCTACCTCGCTTCATCTGCAGACCCGCTCCTTAACCTCAGACCTCTCCTACTAAAATATAATATAACCCGATCACTCTCCTTCACCCACCTGCTTTCCCTTTCTCTGCTCCTTCTCACTGCTGGCGACATATCCCCCAATCCTGCCCCCCCGCATCATACATCGCTCTAGTCCTCACCTCTATCCTTCTCACACTAAGAGAAACTACCGCAATCCTGCACACTTAAAATCTGTGCCACTGACCCCCACCCCCCTGCTTCCTCTCTCTGGGGCACTTTGGAATGCCCGCTCTGTCTGCAACAAGCTCCATATGATCCACGATCTCTTTACTTCCCGCTACCTTTCCTTCCTGGTCCTCACTGAGACCTGGCTGACACCCGATGACACGGCCTCCCATGCTGCACTGAGTTACGGTGACCTCCATTTTACCCATACTTCTTGCTCTGGCAACAGACATGGCAGAGGAGTCAGTTTCCTTCTTTCTAAAAACTGCTCCTTCAATCCTCTCTTATCCTCCCTTCTTTCGAGGTTCACTCTGTCCATATCTACTCTCCCTCTAATCTCCAAATGGCTGTCATATACTGACCACCGGGCTCAGCCACTGCCTTCATTGACCAACTCTCCACCTGGCTTCTTCACTTTCTCTCTGCTGACTTCCCCACCATCATCATGGGTGACTTCAATATCCCTACTGACAGCGGCCAGCCAGCAGCCTCCAAACTCCTGTCCCTTACTTCATCCTTTGGACTTACTCAGTGGTCCTCCACAGCCACCCACACAGATGAACATACACTAGACCTCATCTTCTCCCGCCTCTGTTCCCTCTGTAATCTCACAACCTCTCCCTCCCTCTATCTGACCACCATCTATTCACCTTCTCATCCTTGTCCTCTTCACCCGCCCCCCCATGTCCAGCCACTAGAACATCCTCACAGAAATCTCACACACCTAGACATTCACAGACTCTCAGACTCTCTTCTACCTCTGTCCTCCATATCTTCACTCCACGACACGGACAGCACCACCGCTTTCTATAACACCACCCTCACATTAGCCGTAGACTCAGTCGTCCCTCTCATGCATGGCAAAGTGCAATGAATCAATAGGCAACCCTGGCACAACAATCTCACCAAAAAACTTCGACAAGCATCCAGGGTCGCAGAGCAGCATTGGAAGAAAACACACCTGCCAGACGACTTCACTGCTTTCAAACAAGCTACACTTGCCTTCAAATTAGCCCTCACCTGTGCTAAACAGTCCTATTTCACAAACCTTGTATCTTTATTATCCTACAACCCAAAACAACTGTTCAGAACATTCAACTCTATCCTTCACCCACCACTGCCACCTCCAATTCCCCTCATCTCTTCTGAGGACTTTGCTACCTACTTCAAAAATAAGATCGACCAAACAAGGCAAACCCTTACTGTTCCACCGCCCCAACCACTCCATATATCAGACTATGAATATGCCATGTTTTGAGTATATACCTAAAAGATCCATGGCTTTTCAGACACACGCTGGGGGCTATTCAGACCTCCGCTCTTCACTCTGCCTAGAACGCTCTTCACTCTCTTAGCCTGCAGGCAACTCCCTCCCCCCTGCTATATAGTGTAATGTGAGACCAGCTGCCAGGAATTTTATGGCTTTGTGCTGCGAAAGCCGGTCTCTGTAAACCCCTCATTTCCCCTTCCGCCTAATACTAGCCAAAACTGGTACAGAAGCTGCATGGGACTCTTTTGTTCTCTTAAAGTTATGTATACTGGTACCGATCCGGGCTATATAAGAGATACAAGGATTATATATTCGAGATGCCCATCGAGAGATCTATAGCTCACTGAAATATCTAGGAGCTAAACCCAACGAGTTGCAAGGATTGGATTTCTCCATTAGCGGGTCATGTAACTACGCAGTGTTTATACTTAGAAGAACCCCACTGACGTAGTGAACATCCTGATCATTGTGTCATTCTCATACGAAGTTCATACAGCGAGTTATGTAGAGAAAAGGTTTGTCATAACTGTAAGAAAAGGGAGGATTCAGCCTCTGAGTGAGGTCACCACAGGGGGAGTGCCTTGGTTTTAGGCTGGGAGATAAGTGAATGAGACTGCAAGCTTCACCTGTCTTTGTCCTGGGTCTAGCTGCGAGACAGATGTGTGATATGCATCTAAATACGTGCCCCTCCTCCACAGCACACGGTCAGCCATGAGATGAAATGATATGAATGAAATGGAAGTGTTTTTTTCAACTTTAATCCCATTTTATTTGTAATTCTACTGTACCTACGATACTTGACTTCTTTATAATATCTATTTATACTTCTGTAAACACAGCCTACCTTTTTTGGAGTAAAATATATAAAGTTACTAGCTTTGTCTCTCCTTGCTCTATAACGTACTGTCATGTTCTCTGAGGTGAATTACGCTACTAATTTGGGTGGGCTCTGGACCCGTTATAAATTAAGAAATCGGAGCTGGTGGCAGCGGATTTGTCCTGTGAATTTGGGGGGCTTTGTAGCGACTGGCGGCATTGATAATTATTGCTCCCACCTGAATGGGAGTAGTTATACTGCCCTCGCTGCAGTGTGCCCATTAGCCAGTTCAAAGTAAGGCAGCCCTTTCTGGCGACTAATTGTCCCAAGTGCAGTACCCTGTCTGACCAGAGAGCTGCAAGTTCCAAACCAGAAGTGGGATATAGATAAATCCCCTTCAAAAAGAATCAGGGGCAACCAAACAACCCCGGTTCATGACGAATTGGTGTCAGTGGTGGGGATGATAAAGATATCCTCCCCGTGAACCATGACACTCAGATTCTCTTCTACCTCTGTCCTCCATATCTTCACTCCACGACACGGACAGCGCCACCGCTTTCTATAATGCCACCCTCACATTAGCCATAGACTCAGTCGCCCCTCTCATGCATGGCAAAGTGGGACAAATCAATAGGCAACCCTGGCACAACAATCTCACCAAAAATCTTCGACAAGCATCCAGGGTCGCAGAGCAGCATTGGAAAAAAACACGCCTGCCAGACGACTTCACTGCTTTCAAATAAGCTACACTTGCCTTCAAATTAGCCCTTACCTGTGCTTAACAGACCAATTTCACAAACCTTGTATCTTCATTATCCTACAACCCAAAACAACTGTTCAGCACATTCAACTCTCTCCTCCACCCACCACTGCCACCTCCAACTCCCCTCATCTCTTCCGAGGACTTTGCCACCTACTTCAAAAATAAGATCAACCAAACAAGGCAAACCCTTACTGTTCCACCACCCCAATCACTAAATATACCAGACCTCTGTCCTTCCCTAGTAACTTCCCTCTCCAACATCACCGAAGAGCTTAGTCACCTCCCTTCCAAATCACACCTCACCACCTGTGCACTTGACCCAATCCCTTCCCACCTGCTCCCCAACCTCACTAACACTCTCTTTCGAGCCCTAACCCATCTCTTCAACCTATCACTATCTTCTTGTATCTTCCCCTCTGCCTTCAAACATGCCACCTTCACACCCATCCTCAAGAACACACCTTGACCCAACTGCTATGCCCAGCTATCGCCCATATCACTGCTCCTGCTTGCTTCAAAACTCCTTTAGTAGCATATCCATGCTCAACCACCTCTCATCTAACTCTCTCCTTCACAATCTTCAATCTGGTTTCCGCCCCCACAACTTCACCAAAACTGCCCTGACCAAAATTACTAATGACTTACTCACAGCCAAAGCCAAAAGACAGTTCTCTACCCTCCTCCTTCTTGACCTGTCTTCTGCCTTTGACACAGTCGACCACTGCCTACTGCTACAGATTCTTTCTTCCCTTGGCATCAAAGACCTTGCCCTGTCCTGGATTGCCTCATACCTTTCCGACTGCACATTTAGCTTTTCCACTCCCACACTACCTCCTCATCCTGCCCTCTCTCTGTTGCTGTCCCTCAAGGCTCTGTCCTGGGGCCCCTACTTCTTTCAATCTATACCCTTGGCCTAGGACAACTCATAAAGTCCTATGGCGTCCAGTAGCACCTGTATGCGGACGACACTCAGATCTACCTCTCTGGCCCAGATGTCACCTCCCTGCTGTCCAGAATCCAGGAGTGTCTACCAGCCATATCCTCCTTGTTCACCTCTCACTTCCTAAAACTCAATGTAGACAAAACCGAACTCATCATCTTTCCTTCATCTCGTGTATCTCCCATACCCAATCTATTATGGTAAACGGCATCGCGATCTCTCCCGCACCTGTAATCCGCTGACTAGGAGCAACTCTCGACTCTTCCCTGTCCTTCAAACCGCACGTCCAAACTCTTGCCACCTCCTGTCACCTCGAACTCAAAAATATTGCCAGAATTGGTCACTTCCTCAGCCCTCAATCTACTAAAACTCTTGTGCATGCCCTCATCATCTCCCACCTCGACTACTGCAACACTCTCCTCTGTGGCCTCCCTGCTAACTCTCTTGCACCACTCCAGTTTGTCCTCAACTCTGCTGTCTGGCTAATCCATCTCTCTCCTCGCTTCTCCCCTGCTTCTCCCCTCTGCAAATCCCCCCCCTGGCTCCAGATTCCCCAACGAATCCAGTTCAAACTACTAACACTGATCTACAAAGCTATCCACAACCTGTCCCCTCCCTATATCTCTGAACTAATCTTCCAATATCTTCCCTCACGCAATCTTCGATCCTGCCAAGTCCTCCTACTCTCCACCACACTTATTCATTCCTCACACAACTGCCTCCAAGATTTCTCCCAAATATCCCCCATCCTCTGGAATTCCTTTTCTTGACCACTATACATGGTGATGGCAGCACGCTCACCGCTGAATGAGGTACCCCTACACAGTTCCACAAATCAGTCTGTGTAATTGGGTACAATAAGAACATGGGGGCAGTGGCTTACTGCCAATGGGGACCGTGAGCAGGGGGGCCCGGTATTAGCGCCCACAGCGGGCCACCCTCGTCATTTCAGTGCCCACACTTCGCCTGTCAGTGCCCGTGCCAGGCCCCCCCTCCGGCCGTCAGCTCGAGCAATGATGATGGAGAAGGGAACATCAGCAGACGCTTCCACCACCATAATTCTGCCTTCTCTCTGATCAAGTCTTCCAGCCGTACAGTGCCATGAGAAAAGCCAAGGTGTGGTACAAGAACCTGGCCGTGCACATTGTACAGATGGCCATGTACAACTCTTATGTGCTATGCTACCATGATGTGCAGACCAGACCGCTATGTACATTCAGTTCCAGGAGGTAGTAATCAAGGCCCTAATCTTTGGAGATCAGGAAGGAGCGGTCCCCAGTACTTCCAGAACTGAAGGTGCTCATATTTTACCCAGAGGTGTATCTAGCTCTTCCTGCACCTGGGGCAAAGGATCAGTTTGGTGCCCCCCCTCAGATTTCTGCCCCCTATAATGTCCTCAGATTTCTGCCCCCATAATGTCCTCAGATTTCTGCCCGTCCTGATTTCTGCCCCCTTCCCCTCCCTTCCTGGGTGCAGTTGCATGTGATGGAGAAATCTGAGGAGCACAGTAGTATCCAGCACTGCCCACATAGTAGTATACAGCACAGCCCGCTTAGTAGTATATAGTACAGCCCGCATTGTAGTATACAGCACCGCCCACACAGTAGTATACAGCACCGCCAACATAGCAGTATACAGCACTGCCCACATAGCAGTATACAGCTCAGCCCACATAGTAGTATACAGCACTGCCCATATAATAGTATACAGCACTGCCCACACAGTAGTATACAGCACCGCCCACACAGTAGTATACAGCACAGCCCACATAGCAGTATACAGCTCAGCCCATATAGTAGTATACAGCACTGCCCACATAGTAGTATACAGCACTGCCCACATAGTAGTATACAGCACAGTCCACACAGTAGCATACAGCACAGCCCACATAGTAGTATACAGCACTGCCCACATAGTAGTATACAGCAAAGCCAACACAGTAGTATACAGCACTGCCCACATAGTAGTATATAGCACTGCCCACACAGTAGTATACAGCACCGCCCACACAGTAGCATATAGCACAGCCCGCATAGTAGTAAACAGCACCGCCCACACTATATAGCACAGCCCACATAGTAGTATATAGAACAGCCCACACAGTAGTATACAGCAGCGCCCACACAGTAGTATATAGCACAGCCCACACAGTAGTATATAGCACAGCCCACATAGTAGTATATAGCACAGCCCGCATAGTGGTATATAGCACCGCCCACACAGTAGTATACAGCACCGCCCACCCAGTAGTATATAGCACAGCCCACACAGTAGTATATAGCACAGCCCACATAGTAGTATATAGCACAGCCCGCATAGTAGTATATAGCATAGCCCACACAGTAGCATACAGCACTGCCCACACAGTAGTATACATCACTGCCCACACAGTAGTATACAGCACTGCCCACATATAAGTACATAGCACAGCCCGCATAGTAGTATATAGCACAGCCCAAACAGTAGTATATAGCACAGCCCGCATAGTAGTATATAGAACAGTCCACACAGTAGTATACAGCACCGCCCACACAGTAGTGTATAGCACAGCCCACACAGTAGTATATAGCACAGCCCACATAGTAGTATATAGCACAGCCCGCATAGTAGTATATAGCACCGCCCACACAGTAGTATACAGCACCGCCCACACAGTAGTATATAGCACAGCCCATACAGTAGTATATAGCACAGCCCACATAGTAGTATATAGCACAGCCCACACAGTAGCATACAGCACTGCCCACACAGTAGTATACAGCACTGCCCACATACAGTGGGGCAAAAAAGTATTTAGTCAGTCAACAATAGTGCAAGTTCCACCACTTAAAAAGATGAGAGGCGTCTGTAATTTACATCATAGGTAGACCTCAACTATGGGAGACAAACTGAGAAAAAAAATCCAGAAAATCACATTGTCTGTTTTTTTATCATTTTTTTTGCATATTATGGTGGAAAATAAGTATTTGGTCAGAAACAAACAATCAAGATTTCTGGCTCTCACAGACCTGTAACTTCTTCTTTAAGAGTCTCCTCTTTCCTCCACTCATTACCTGTAGTAATGGCACCTGTTTAAACTTGTTATCAGTATAAAAAGACACCTGTGCACACCCTCAAACAGTCTGACTCCAAACTCCACTATGGTGAAGACCAAAGAGCTGTCAAAGGACACCAGAAACAAAATTGTAGCCCTGCACCAGGCTGGGAAGACTGAATCTGCAATAGCCAACCAGCTTGGAGTGAAGAAATCAACAGTGGGAGCAATAATTAGATAATGGAAGACATACAAGACCACTGATAATCTCCCTCGATCTGGGGCTCCCACCCCGTGGGGTCAGAATGATCACAAGAGCGGTGAGCAAAAATCCCAGAACCACGCGGGGGGACCTAGTGAATGAACTGCAGAGAGCTGGGACCAATGTAACAAGGCCTACCATAAGTAACACACTATGCCACCATGGACTCAGATCCTGCAGTGCCAGACGTGTCCCACTGCTTAAGCCAGTACATGTCCGGGCCCGTCTGAAGTTTGCTAGAGAGCATTTGGATGATCCAGAGGAGTTTTGGGAGAATGTCCTATGGTCTGATGAAACCAAACTGGAACTATTTGGTAGAAACACAACTTTTCGTGTTTGGAGGAAAAAGAATACTGAGTTGCATCCATCAAACACCATACCTACTGTAAAGCATGGTGGTGGAAACATCATGCTTTGGGGCTGTTTCTCTGCAAAGGGGCCAGGACGACTGATCCGGGTACATGAAAGAATGAATGGGGCCATGTATCATGAGATTTTGAGTGCAAACCTCCTTCCATCAGCAAGGGCATTGAAGATGAAACGTGGCTGGGTCTTTCAACATGACAATGATTCAAAGCACACTGCCAGGGCAACGAAGGAGTGGCTTTGTAAGAAGCATTTCAAGGTCCTGGAGTGGCCTAGCCAGTCTCCAGATCTCAACCCTATAGAAAACCTTTGGAGGGAGTTGAAAGTCCGTGTTGCCAAGCGAAAAGCCAAAAACATCACTGCTCTAGAGGAGATCTGCATGGAGGAATGGGCCAACATACCAACAACAGTGTGTGGCAACCTTGTGAAGACTTACAGAAAACGTTTGACCTCTGTCATTGCCAACAAAGGATATATTACAAAGTATTGAGATGAAATTTTGTTTTTGACCAAATACTTATTTTCCACCATAATATGCAAATAAAATGTTAAAAAAACAGTCAATGTGATTTTCTGGATTTTTTTTTCTCAGTTTGTCTCCCATAGTTGAGGTCTACCTATGATGTAAATTACAGACGCCTCTCATCTTTTTAAGTGGTGGAACTTGCACTATTGCTGACTGACTAAATACTTTTTTGCCCCACTGTATAAGTACATAGCACAGCCCGCATAGTAGTATATAGCACAGCCCAAACAGTATTATATAGCACAGGCCACAAAGTAGTATATAGCACAGCCCGCATAGTAGTATATAGCACAGCCCACACAGTAGTATACAGCACTGCCCACATAGTAGTATACAGCACAGCCCACACAGTAGTATACAGCACTGCCCACATAGTAGTATATGGCACAGCCCGCATAGTAGTATACAGCACCGCCCACACAGTAGTATACAACACAGCCCGCATCTCTCCTTCTGGCAGTTCGGTGTCTTCAGCTCCAGCCTCCATTACCCAACCGTCTGGAGCTGGAGCACTTACTACAAACCACAAGGCTGCCTGTGAAGAGCCGGCAAGTGACGTCAGCAGCGTGATCATATGACCTGACGCTTCACTGATGCGGAAGTGCCGGCGGCGGTCAGGGCATAGATCAAGGGTTCTAGCGTCTGAAGACGCTAGTACATCCTTGGGAACCGACGCGCAGCACTTTCTCTGAGCCGGCTGTCAATTTGACAGCCGGCTCAGAGAACGGAAGAATCTCAGTGTGGGAGCTGAAGAATTCTGCCTTACGGGGAGCCTCCTCCTTGGACCGTCGCATCAGGCAGCCTGCTGGCGCCCCCCTGTCTGCTGTGCCCGGGGCACATGCCCCGGCAGCCCCCCCCTGGATACGCCACTGATTGTACCAGGCCAACATTTGCCCGGTGTGGTCCCTCAAACCACAAAGAAAGGAAGGTTGCAAAAGAGTTGCCGAGTGTGTTACAGAAGGGGGATACGCAAGGACACCACTTATCAATGCGACCCTGCCCCAACAATCCTGGACGGTCTATAAAAGAATGCTTCAAATTGTACCACACTGACTACAGATTAATTTCTGACTTACACAACTCGCGTATTCCAACTTGACATATACTATACAACTCACTTATGCCAACCTAGCGTACCCTACATAACTCACATATGCCAGATTGATGCACTTTACACAGAGCTGGTTTTAGGCAAAGTGGGGCCCTAGGCAAAAGTTTAAAATGGGGCCCCAAATGCTAACATATTGCACATCACACAGAAGCATTTCTGTTGTATTTACATGTGCTGAGTTTAGGCCATTAAACGAGTGTGATTGACAGTGCTGAAGTCATTCAACACTTGTTTCCCGACATCTTTACACCAACTGACAAATAATGATGGGAACAGAACAATCACTATTAGATGAATCTGTCCCCATACAGTATTATGATATCAGCAGCACATCTACAGTTTACACTGGCGATGTGCTGCTGACAACAATGATTTCTGTTCCGGCATAAACAATCCAATCACTCGATGAATATGCAGCATTTTGCTTGATTAGTATAATACACCCCATAATCCTCCATATATTATAATGTGCCCCATAGTCCTCCTTATAGTATAATACACTCCCCATTGTCCTTCATATAGTATAATACACTCCCCATAGTCCTCCATATAATATAATACACTCCCCATGGTCCTCCATATAGTATAATACACTCCCTATAGTCCTTCATATAATACACTCCCTATAGTCCTCCATATATTAAAATACACTCCTCAGTCCTCCTTATAGTATTATACACTTCCTATAGTCCTCCATATAGTATAATACACTCCTCTGTCCTCCATATAGTATAATACACTCCTCATAGCCCTCCATATACACTGTGTTCCAAATTATTATGCAAATTGGATTTAAGTGTCATAAAGATTTAATGGTTTTGTTTTTCAAATAAACTTGTGGATGGTATTGTGTCTCAGGGCTCAATAGATAACTGAAATCAATCTTAAACACATGTGATAATTAGTTTTCCAGGTGATTCTAATTAAAGGAAAACTACTTAAAAATGATGTTCCACATTATTAAGCAGGCCAAAGGTTTCAAGCAATATGAGAAATAAAAATGATCTCTCTGCTGCTGAAAAGCATTAAATAGTGCAATGCCTTGGACAAGGTATGAAAAACTTTGTGATAATCATACTGTGAAGAGATTTGTGACTGAAACAGAGCACAGACAGAGTTCATGCAGATAAAGGCATAATGAGGAAGGTTTCTGTCAGACAAATTCCTTGGATTAAGAGAGCAGCTGCCAAAATACCATTACAAAGCAGCAAACAGTTATTTGAAGCTGCTGGTGCCTCTGGAGTCCCTCGAACCTCAAGGTGTATGATCCTTCAAAGGCTTGCTGTGGTGCATAAACCAACTATTCGGCCACCCCTAAACAGTGTTCATGAGCAGAAATGGTTGCAGTGGGCCCAGACATACATGAAGACTAATTTTCAAACAGTCTTGTTTACTGATGAGTGTCGAGCAACCCTGGATGGTCCAGATGGATGGAGTAGTGGATGGTTGGTGGATGGCCACCATGTCGCAACAAGACTGCGACGTCAGCAAGGAGGTGGAGAAATCATGTTTTGGGCCGGAATCATGGGGAAACAGCTGGCCAATCTAAAGTAAATAGCGTTTCTGACTGACAACTTTCTTCCATGGTCTAAAAGCAGAAACGTGCCTTCAGGAGCAAAATCATCTTCATGCATGACAATGCCCCATCTCATGCTGCAAATAATACCTCTGAGTCATTGGCTGCTATGGGCATAAAAGGAGATAAACTCATGGTGTGGCCACCATCTTCCCCTGACCTCAACCCTATAGAGAACCTTTGGAGTATCATCCAGCACAAGATCTATGAGGGTGGGAGGCAGTTCACATCAAAACAGCATCTCTGAGAGGCTATTCTGACTTCATGCAAAGACGTACAAGCAGAAACTCTCCAAAAACTCACAAGTTCAATGGATGCAAGAATTCTGAACGTGATATCAAAGAAGGGTTCCTATGTTAACATGTAACTTGGCCTATTAGGATCTTTAGAAAGTTAAATAGCTTTTTTGTTCAGTAAATGTGACCTCCTAATGCTGCAAATTCCACAAATGAGCATTTTCAGTTCTTTAAAACAAATCAAATGTTTAGAAATTCTACTGTGCCTAATAATTTGGAACAGTGCATTTTGAGTTTTTATTCATTTTGGAGATTGTACTGTTATCATTGGGAGGTTTCTTCAATAAAATTCAATGTATACTCTAACAGGTGATGACTTTTATTAGACTGACTGTCATTTGCATCGACCATTTAGGAAAAACCGAGAAAAATGTCATCTGCACAATAATTTGGAACATAGTGTATTACAATACACTCAGTCTTCCATATAGTATAATACACTCCTCAGTCCTCCATATAGTATAATACACTCCTCAGTCCTCCATATAGTATAATACACTCCTCATAGCCCTCCATATATTTCAATACACTCAGACCTCCATATAGTATAATACATTACTCAGTCTTCCATATAGTGTAATACACTCCTTGTAGTCCTCCATATAGTATAATGCATCGCCATAGTCATCCATGTAGTACAATTCACTTCCTATAGTATAATGCACCACATAGTTCTTCATATAGTATAATGTGTTCCCCAAAGTGCTCAATACAGTATAATGCAGCCCACATATAGTATAATGCAGCCACCCCATAGAGCATAATGCAGCCACCCCAGAGTATAATTCAGCCACCCCAGAGTATAATGCAGCCCCGCCATTCAATATAATGTAAACCCCCCATAGAATATCATGCAGCCCCCTCATATACAGTGGGGCAAAAAAGTATTTAGTCAGTCAGCAATAGTGCAAGTTCCACCACTTAAAAAGATGAGAGGCGTCTGTAATTTACATCATAGGTAGACCTCAACTATGGGAGACAAACTGAGAAAAAAAAATCCAGAAAATCACATTGTCTGTTTTTTTTATCATTTTATTTGCATATTATGGTGGAAAATAAGTATTTGGTCAGAAACAAACAATCAAGATTTCTGGCTCTCACAGAATTGTAACTTCTTCTTTAAGAGTCTCCTCTTTCCTCCACTCATTACCTGTAGTAATGGCACCTGTTTAAACTTGTTATCAGTATAAAAAGACACCTGTGCACACCCTCAAACAGTCTGACTCCAAACTCTACTATGGTGAAGATCAAAGAGCTGTCAAAGGACACCAGAAACAAAATTGTAGCCCTGCACCAGGCTGGTAAGACTGAATCTGCAATAGCCAACCAGCTTGGAGTGAAGAAATCAACAGTGGGAGCAATAATTAGAAAATGGAAGACATACAAGACCACTGATAATCTCCCTCGATCTGGGGCTCCACGCAAAATCCCACCCCGTGGGGTCAGAATGATCACAAGAACTGTGAGCAAAAATCCCAGAACCACGTGGGGGGACCTAGTGAATGAACTGCAGAGAGCTGGGACCAATGTAACAAGGCCTACCATAAGTAACACACTACGCCACCATGGACTCAGATCCTGCAGTGCCAGAGGTGTCCCACTGCTTAAGCCAGTACATGTCCGGACCCGTCTGAAGTTTGCTAGAGAGCATTTGGATGATCCAGAGAAGTTTTGGGAGAATGTCCTATGGTCTGATGAAACCAAACTGGAACTGTTTGGTAGAAACACAACTTGTCGTGTTTGGAGGAAAAAGAATACTGAGTTGCATCCATCAAACACCATACCTAGGGCGGCACGGTGGTGCAGTGGTTAGCACTGCAGCCTTGCAGCGCTGGAGTCCTGGGTTCGAACCCCACCAAGGACAACATCTGCAAAGAGTTTGTATGTTCTCTCCGTGTTTGCGTGGGTTTCCTCCGGGCACTCCGGTTTCCTCCCACATTCCAAAGACATACTGATAGGGAATTTAGATTGTGAGCCCCATCGGGGACAGTGATGATAATGTGTGCAAAAAATGTAAAGCGCTGCGGAATATGTTAGCGCTATATAAAAATAAAGATTATTATTATTATTATACCTACTGTAAAGCATGGTGGTGGAAACATCATGCTTTGGGGCTGTTTCTCTGCAAAGGGGCCAGGACGACTGATCCGGGTACATGAAAGAATGAATGGGGCCATGTATCGTGAGATTTTGAGTGCAAACCTCCTTCCATCAGCAAGGGCATTGAAGATGAAACGTGGCTGGGACTTTCAACATGACAATGATCCAAAGCACACCGCCAGGGCAACGAAGGAGTGGCTTCGTAAGAAGCATTTCAAGGTCCTGGAGTGGCCTAGCCAGTCTCCAGATCTCAACCCTATAGAAAACCTTTGGAGGGAGTTGAAAGTCTGTGTTGCCAAGCGAAAAGCCAAAAACATCACTGCTCTAGAGGAGATCTGCATGGAGGAATGGGCCAACATACCAACAACAGTGTGTGGCAACCTTGTGATGACTTACAGAAAACGTTTGACCTCTGTCATTGCCAACAAAGGATATATTACAAAGTATTGAGATGAAATTTTGTTTCTGACCAAATACTTATTTTCCACCATAATATGCAAATAAAATGTTAAAAAAACAGACAATGAGATTTTCTGGATTTTTTTTTTCTCAGTTTGTCTCCCATAGTTGAGGTCTACCTATGATGTAAATTACAGACGCCTCTCATCTTTTTAAGTGGTGGAACTTGCACTATTGCTGACTGACTAAATACTTTTTTGCCCCACTGTAGTATAATGCAGCCCCTCCATAGAATATATGGTAGCCCCCTCAAAGAGTATAATGCAGCCCACCACAGAATATAATGCAGCCACTCCATAGAATATAATGCAGCTCCACTATAAAGTATAATGTAGCCCCTCCCCATAGAATACAATATAGCCCTCCTCATAGAGTATAATGTAGCCCCAATAGAATATAATGAAGCCCCCATAGAATATAATCTAGCCCCCCCATAGAATACAATGTAGCCCCTCATAGAATATAATGCAGCCCCCATAGAATATAATACATCCCACTCAGAGAATATAATACAGCCCCCATAGAATATAATACAACCCCCCATAGAATATAATACAGCCACCAATAGTATATAACACAGCCTCCCCCATAGAATATAATGTATAATGTACCCCCCATAGTATATAACACAGCCTCCCCCATAGAATATAATGTATAATGTACCCCCCATAGTATATAACACAGCCCCCATAGAATATAATGTACCCCCCATAGTATATAACACAGCCTCCTCCATAGAATATAACTCCTTTCTGACATTAGGTGTACTATCCCGTCGAGGTGGTATGGGCACATATCACTGCCGATGGTATAGTACGTCGAACGTGATCAGCTGCGCTCACGGGGGGAGCACGGACGATCACAGCCGGGTGTCAGCTGACTATCGCAGCTGACATCCGGCACTATGCGCAGCTGACATCCGGCACTATGTGCCAGGAGCGGTCACGGACCGCTCCTGGCACATTAACCCTTGGAACACTGCGATCAAAGATGATTGCAGCGTTCGGTCCGCATAGGGAAGCATCGCGCAGGGCGATGGCTCCCTGCGTGCTTCCCTGAGACCCTCAGAGCAACGTGATATGATCGCATTGCTCCGAGGGTCTCCTACCTCCTCCTCCCTGCAGGCCCAAATCCAAAATGGCCACGGCAGGCCTTCCGGGTCTTGCAGGGAGGTGGCTTTCACGCGCCTGCTCAGAGCAGGCGCTGGGAAGCCTCCCTGCAGTGCCTGTGTGATCGCTGATCTGACAGTGCACTGCAAAGTGTCAGATCAGCGATCTGTCACTATAATGTGATGTCCACCCCTGGGGCAATGTAAAAAAAATAATATTTATATGTGTAAAAAAAAAAAAATCCTAAATAAAGAAAAAAATATATATATTGTTCCAATAAATACGTTTCTTTATCTAAATAAAAAAAAACAATGAAAGTACACATATTTAGTATCGACACGTCCATAACGACCCGACCTATACAACTGTCCCACTAGATAACCCCTGCAGTGAACACTGTAAAAAAAAAATGAGGCAAAAAACGACGCTTTATTATCATACTGCCAAAGAAAAAGTGGAATAACACGCGATCAAAAAGACGGATATAAATAACCATGGTACCGCTGAAAACATCATCTTGTCCCGCAAAAAACGAGCTGCCATACACCATCATCAATTGAAAAATAAAAAAGTTATAGTCCTCAGAATAAAGCGATGCAAAAATAATTATTTTTTATATAAAATAGTTTTTATCATATAAAAGCGCCAAAACATAAAAAATTATATAAATGAGATATCGCTGTAATTGTTCTGACCCGAAGAATAAAACTGCTTCATCAATTTTACCAAACGTGGAACGGTATAAATGCCTCCTCCAAAAGAAATTCATGAATAGCTGGTTTTTGTTTATTCTACCTCACAAAAACTGGAATAAAAAGCGATCAAAAAATGTCACATGCCCAAAAATGGTAACAATGAAAAGGTCAACTCATCCTGCAAAAAAACAAAACCTCACATGACTCTGTGGACCAAAATATGGAAAAATTATAGCTTTTAAAATGTGGAGGCGCAAAAAATATTCTTTGCAATAAAAAGCGTCTTTTAGTGTGTGACGGCTGCCAATTATAAAAATCCGCTAAAAAAGCCACTATAAGGGTATGTTCACACGTTCCTGATTTCCATCCTTTTTTTTTCAGGACTGTTTTTTAAAAAACTGCAGCTCTTGGCAGAAAACGCAGGTCCTTTTTTTGGTCCTTTTTTTGTCCTTTTTTGATCCTTTTTTTTATCCTTTTTTTGATCCTTTTTTGATCCTTTTTTTATGCAGTTTTCTATGCAGTTAAAATGGCTGAAAATACCCTAACCCTACCCCTAACCGTACCCCTAACCCTACCCCTAACCCTACCCCTACCCCTAACCCTACCCCTAACCCTACCCCTAACCCTAACCCTACCCCTACCCCTAAACCTACCCCTAACCCTACCCCTAACCCTACCCCTAACCCTAACCCTAACCCTACCCCTAACCCTACCCCTAACCCTAACCCTACCCCTAACCCTAACCCTACCCCTAACCCTACCCCTAACCCTATTCTAACCTTAGTGGAAAAAAAAAAAAATTCTTAATTTTTTTTTATTGTCCCTACCTATGGGGGTGACAAAGGGGGGGGGGTCATTTACTATTTTTTTTTATTTTGATCACTGAGATTATATCTCAGTGATCAAAATGCACTTTGGAACGAATCTGCCGGCCGGCAGATTCGGCGGGCGCACTGCGTATGCGCCCGCCATTTTGCAAGATGGCGGCGCCCAGGGAGAAGACGGCCGGACGGACACCGGGACGCCGGGTAAGTATAACGGGGGGAGATTAGGGCACGGGGGGGGGCATCGGAGCACTGGGGGGGGCATCGGAGCACGGGGCGGTGGGATTGGAGCACGGGGGGGCGGGATCGGAGCACGGGGGGGCAGCCACACTCCGCCCACGCACTTCCGCCCGCTTCCCCGCACTTCCTGCTGCAGCGGTTCGGCACCACAAACCGCAGTAAAACCCGCAGATATTTTTTTTCATCTGCGGGTTTTACTGCGGGTTTGACCTCACAATGGAGGTCAATGGGTGCAGAACCGCTGCGGCTCCGAAAAAAGAAGTGACATGGTACTTCTTTTTTACCGCGGCTATTCAGCGCGGCTTTTTTTCCTGATTCCCGCATCATGTGCACAGTGGTTCCTGTTTTCCATAGGGTACAGTACACTGTACCCTGCATGGAAAACAGCTGCGGAACCGCAGCGGCAAAAACGCTGCGGTTCCGCAGAAAAAAACGCACTGTATGAACATGGCCTAAAAGTAAATCAAACCCCCCTTCATCACCCCCTTAGTTAGGGAAAAATAATACAAAAAATTAAAATGTATATATTTCCATTTTCCCATTAGGGTTAGGGTTAGGGTTGGGTCTAAAGTTAGGGCTAGGGTTGGGGCAAAAGTTAGGGTTAGGCTTGGGGCTAAAGTTAGAGTTAGGGCTACAGTTAGGGTTGGGGTTAGGGTTGGGTTAGGGTTGAGGCTAAAGTTAGGGTTGGGGCTAAAGTTAGGGTTGGGGCTAAAGTTAGGGTTGGGGCTAAAGTTAGGGTTTGGATTACATTTACGGTTGGGATTAGGGTTGGGATTAGGGTTAGGGGTGTGGTTAGGGTTATGGTTGGGATTAGGGATAGGGGTGTGTTTGAGTTAGGGTTTCAGTTAGAATTGGGGGGTCTCCACTGTTTAGGCACATCAGGGGCTCTCCAAACGCGACATAGCATCCAATCTCAATTCCAGCCAATTCTGTGTTGAAACAGTAAAATAGTGCTCCTTCCCTTCCGAGCTGTCCCGTGCGCCCAAACGGGTTTACCCCAACATATGGGGTATCAGTATACTCAGGACAAATTGGACAACAACTTTTGGGGTCCAATTTCTCCTGTTACCCATGGGAAAATACAAAACTGGGGCTAAAAATAATTTTTGTGGAAAAAAAAAGATTTTTTATTTTCACAGCTTTGTGTTATAAACTGTAGTGAAACACGTGGGGGTTCAAAGTTCTCACAACACATCTAGATAAGTTCCTTGGGGGTCTAGTTTCGAATATGGGGTCACTTGTGAGGGGTTTCTACTGTTTAGGTACATCAAGGGCTCTGCAAATGCAATGTGATACCTGCAGACCAATCCATCTAAGTCTGCATTCCAAACTGCGATCCTTCCCTTCCGAGCTCTGCCATGCGCCCAAACGGTGGTTCCCCCCACATATGGGGTATCAGCGTACTTGGGACAAATTGGACAACAACTTTTGGGGTCCAATTTCTCCTGTTACCCTTGGGAAAATACAAAACTGGGGGCTAAAAAATAATATTTGTGGCAAAAAAAAAGAATTTATATTTTCACGGCTGTTTTATAAACTGTAGTGAAACACTTGGAGGTTCAAAGTTTTCACAACACATCTAGATAAGTTCCTTAGGGGGTCTTCTTTCCAAAATGGTGTCACTTGTGGGGGGTTTCAATGTTTAGGCACATCAGGGGCTCTCCAAACCCGACATGGTGTTCTATCTCAATTCCAGTCAATTTTGCATTGAAAAGTCAAACGGCGCTCCTTCCCTTCCGAGCTCTGCCATGCGCCCAAATAGTGGTTTACCCCCACATATGGGGTATCAGCGTACTGAGGACAAATTTTACAACAACTTTTGGGGTCCAATTTCTCCTGTTACCGTTGGTAAAATAAAACAAATTGGAGCTGAAGTAAATTTTTTGTGAAAAAAAATTAAATGTTCATTTTTTTTAAACATTCCAAAAATTCCTGTGAAACACCTGAAGGGTTAATAAACTTCTTGAATGTGGATTTGAGCACCTTGAGATGTGCAGTTTTTAGAATGGTGTCACACTTGGGTATTTTCTATCATATAGTGACTTCAAATGTGATGTGGTCCCTAAAACAAAATGGTGTTGTAAAAATGAGAAATTATTGGTCAACTTTTAACCCTTATAACTCCCTAACAAAAAAATGTTGGTTCAAAAATTGTGTATGCGACAGCTGACACCCCGCAGCAATGCCCACGATCGGCACTAGCGCCGATCGTGGGCATTTAACCCCTCTGATGCTGCTGTCAGTAGTGACAGCAACATAGAGGGACATCGCGCAGGGCCGGGGGCTCCCAGAGCTCTCCCACCAGAACAACGCGATGCGATCGCGTTGTTCCGGTGTTCTGGGAGGAGTCCACAGATCCAAAATGGCCGTGGGGCTCCTTCTGGGTCCTTTGCTGAGGTGGCTTGCCGGCGCCTGCTCTCAGGAAGTACACATTTTTTGTATCACCGCATCCGTAACGACCCGCTCTATAAAACTATCCCACTAGTTAGCCTCTTCAGTGAACACCGCAAAAAAAAAAATAAAAAAATGAGGCGAAAAACAATGCTTTATCATCATACTGCCGAACAAAAAGTGCAATAAAATGTGATCAAAATGACGGATATAAATAAACATGGTACCACTGAAAACGTCATCTTGTCTCGCAAAAAAAAAAGCCGCCATACAGCATCATCAGCAGAAAAAAAAAGTTATAGCTCTCAGAATGAAGCGATACAAAAACAATTTTTTTATATATAAAATAGTTTTTATTGTGTAAAAGCACCAAAACATAAAAAAATATAAATGAGGTATCGCTATAATCCTACTAACCCGAATAATAAAGCTGCTTTATCAATTTTACCAAACGTGGAACGGTATAAACGGCCCCCCCCCCAAAAAAAAAGAAATTCAGGAATTGTTGGTTATTGTTCTTCCTGCCTCCCAAATATCTGAATAAAAAGCGATAAAAAAAGTCATGTGCCCGAAAATGGTACCAATAAAAACGTGAACTCGTCCCAAAACAAGACCTCACATGACTCTGTGGGCCAAAATATGGATAAATTATAGCTCTCAAAATGTGATGATGCAAAAACTATTTTTTGCAATAAAAAGCATCTCTTAGCCTGTGACAGCTGCCAACCACCCCCCCCTTCCCGCTATAAATACTAAATCAAACCCCCCTTTACCAACCCCTTAGTTAGGGAAAAATAATAAAGTTAAAAAAATGTATTTATTTCCATTTTCCCATTAGGGTTAGGGTTAGGGTTGGGGCTAACGTTAGGGTTAGGGTTGGGGCTAAAGTTAGGGTTAGGGTTGGGGCTAAAGTTAGGGTTAGGGTTGCGGCTAATGTTAGGGTTAGGGCTGGGGCTAAAGTTAGGGTTAGAGTTGGGGCTAAAGTTAGGGTTAGGGTTGGGGCTAAAGTTAGGGTTTGGATTGTTTACGGTTGGGGTTAGGGGTGTGTCAGGGTTAGGGGTGTGGTTAGGGTTATGGTTAGGGTTGAGATTAGGGCTGGTATTAGGGTTAGGGGTGTGTTGGGGTTAGGGGTGTGGTCAGGGTTATGGTTGGAATTAGGCTTAGGGGTGCATTAGGGTTAGGGTTGGAGTTAGAATTGGGGGTGTTTCCACTGTTTAGGCACATCAGGGGATCTCCAAATGCAACATGGCATCCGATCTCAATTCCAGCCAATTCTGCATTGAAAAAGTAAAATGGTGCTCCTTCCCTTCCGAGCTCTGCCGTGCATCCAAACAGTGGTTCCCCACCACATAGGGGATATCAGCGTACTCAGGACTAATTGGACAACAACTTTTGGAGTCCAATTTCTCCTGTTACTCTTGTGAAAATAAAAATTTGGGGGCTAAAATATCATTTTCGTGGAAAAAAAGATATTTTTTATTTTCACGGCTCTGTATTATAAACTTTAGCGAAACACTTGGGGGTTCAAAGTTCTGACAACACATCTAGATAACTTCCTTGGGGGGTCTAGTTTCCAATATGGGGTCACTTGTGGGGGTTTCTATTGTTTAGGTACATCAGGGGCTCTGCAAACGCAAAGTGACGCCCACAGACCATTCCATCAAAGTCTGCATTCCAAAACATCACTCCTTCCCTTCCGAGCTCTGCCATGCACCCAAACGGTGATTCCCCCCCACATATGGGGTATCAGCATAATCAGGACAGATTGGACAACTTTTGGGGTTAAAATTTCTCATGTTACCCTTGGGAAAATAAAAAATTATGGGCTAAAAGATAATTTTTTGAAAAGAAAAAATGATTTTTTAATTTTCACGGTTCTACATTCTAAACTTTAGTGAAACAATTGGGGGTTCAAAGTGCTCACCACATATCTAGATGAGTTCCTTAGGGGGTCTTCTTTAAAATTTAAAAGTCAAACGGCGCTCCTTCCCTTCTGAGCTCTGCCATGCGCCCAAACCGTGGTTTACCTCCATATATGGGGTATCAGCGTACTCAGGACAAATTGGTCAACAACTTTTGGGATCCAATTTGTCCTATTACCCTTGGAAAAATAAAAAAATTGGGGCGAAAAGATCATTTTTGTGAAAAAAATATGATTTTTTTTTTTTTTACGGCTCTACATTATAAAATTCAGTGAACCTCATTTGGAGGTTCAAAGTGCTCACCACACATCTAGATTAGTTCCTTAGGGGGTCTGCTTTCCAAAATGTTGTCAATTGTGGGGGGTTTCCACTGTTTAGGCATATCAGAGGCTTTCCAAACGCGACATGGTGTCCGATCTCAATTCCAGCAAATTTTGCATTGAAAATTCAAATGGCGCTCCTTCCTTTCCGAGCTCTGCCATGTGCCCAAACAGTGGTCTACCCCAACATATGAGGTATTGTTGTACTCAGAACAAATTGTACAACAATTTTTTGTGATCCAATTTTTCCTGTTACCTTTGGTAAAATAGAACAAATTGGATCTGAAGTAAAAATTTTGTGAAAAAAAGTTAAATGTTCAATTTTTTTAAACATTCCAAAAATTCCTGTAAAGCACCTGAAGGGTTAATAAACTTCTTGAATGTGGTTTTGAGTACCTTGAGGGGTGCAGTTTTTAGAATGGTGTCACTTTTTGGCATTTTCTGTCATATAGGCCCCTCAAAGTCACTTCAAGTGTGAGGTGGTCCCTAAAAAAAATGGTTTTGCAAATTTTGTTGTAAAAGTGAGAAATCGCTGGTCAACTTTTAACCCTTATAACTTCCTAACAAAAAAAATTATGTTTACAAAATTGTACAATAATGTAAAGCAGACATGTGGGTAATGTTATTTATTAACTGTTTTGCATGATATGACTCTCTAATTTAAGGGCATAAAAACTAAAAGTTTAAAAATTGCAAATTTTTCAAACTTTTCACCAAATTTTCATTTTTTTCACAAATAAACACAAGTCATATAAAAAAAATGTTACCACTACCATAAAGTGCAATATGTCACGAGAAAACAATCTCAGAATCACCAGGATCCATTGAAGCGTTTCAGAGTTATGACCTCACAAAATGACAGTGGTTAGAATTGAAAAAAAATGGCCTGGTCAGGAAGTTGAAAACAGGCTTCGGGGTGAAGGGGTTAACGTGCATTAAAGGGGATAATGTGCCCCCCATAGTATATAACACAGCCTCCCTCATAAAATGTAATGTGCCCCCCCATAGTATATAATACAGCCCTCCCCCATAGAATATAATTTAGCGCCCTCCCCCAATAGCGTCACAGTCCAGTACTCACGGATATATATTTTTTTTAAAAAAAACAACACACACAATCCTCACCTCTCCTCGTGCCCTGCGATGCTCCTGGTTCCAGTCTCAGCGGCTGCACTGCTCGGGCCCAACACACAGTGGGTGCGCGATGATATGACATCATCGTGCACCCACAGTGTCAGAGGCAGAGGGGAATGATGGGAGAGGGAGCGTCAGCTGACACGCTCTCCTCCATCATTGCTTTGAACTCTACTGGCGTCTATGACGCCGCTATAGTTCAATGCGGCGGCAGCGGGGGGAGTCGGTGCTGGCGGCAGGTGGTCCCCCCTGCTTCATGGGCCCCATAGCGACTGGGTGATGTGCCACTAGCTGGGGGAGCGGGACCCTAGGCAGCTGCCTGGTCTGCCTGCCGCTAACGCCGGCCCGACAATACAGAACTGACGTATGCCAACCTGATGCTCTCTACACTACTCACGTATTCCAACCAGATGCACTTTACACAACTCATGTATGCCATCCTGATGCACTCTACACAACTTACGTATGCCAACCTGACGAACACTACATAACTCATGAATGTCAACCTGACGAACACTACACAAATCACGAATACCAACCTGACAAACACTTTATAAAATTCACATACCATGAAACACTAGATTAATTCCAATATAAGGTCACTTGTCGGGGGTTTCCACTGTTTAGGTATATCAGGGGCTCTTCAAACGCGACATGACGCCCGCAGACCATTCCATCAGAGTCTGAGTTTTAAAACATCATTCCTTTCCATCCAAGACCTGCCGTGTGCCCAAACAGTGGTTTTCCTCGACATATGGGGTATCAATATACTCAGGAGAAATTACACAACAAATGTCGGGGTCCATTTTCTTCTGTTAGCCTTGTGAAAATATAAAAGTTGGGGCTAAAACAACATTTTTATGGAAAAAATTAGATTTTTTTTATTTTCACAGCTCAACATTGTAAATTCCTGTGAAGCACCTGGGGGTTCAAGGTGCTCACCACACATCTAGATAAATTCTATGGGGGGGTCTAGTTTCCAAAATGGTGTCAGTTGTGCGCATTTCCACTGTTTAGGCACATTAGGGACTCTCCATTTTGTGTTAAAAAATCAAACGGTGTTCCTTCCATTCCAAGTCCAGCCATGCTCCCAAACAATAGATTTCCCCCATATATTGAATATTGGCGTACTTCAGTGACGAGTGGAAATGTCATCACAGAGGTTACGCTGGTCACTGCCAGCTGTTCCCAAGCTCAGTTCACTGTGAGCCGGCCAATGAACTGCAGTAACCTTCATTATGTCACCGCTAGCACCGTGAGAATTTTCTCATGGTGCTAGCGTGATGTAATGAAGGGCGACAGGTGGTAATCTCTTTGTCGTTACCGCCCTTTACTGAAGCTGCATCCCAAACTCAGCTCAGTGTGTCCTGGAGTCATGGCTGAGCATTCACATCATGCCACTGCTCAGCCATGCAATCCAGATGTAGCAGAGCTGGACTTCTTCAAGGAACAAATGGATTGTAGTCAAACAGGTGGACAATATGTTTTGTTTTTTTTTCATTTTTACAGTATAGATGCCTCTCTATTACTAACCCCTGGGCTTGATGTCAGCTGACAATACAAAACTGACATCAACCCCCAACTTTATTACCCCACTTTCCACCGTACCAGGGCACGTGGGAAGAGGCTAAGCACCAGATTTGGCGCATCTTATGAATGCGCCATTTCTGAGGCAGCTGAGGACTGATGTTGTTAGCCTGGTAGAGGTGCCAATATCCCTGACTGCTTCCCAGGCTATTAATATCAGCCCATAGCTGCCTGTTTAACCTTTGCTGGCTAGAATTTATAGTGGAACCCTAAGTAATCTTTCTTCTGAGGCCCCCATAAACTAACCAGTAAAGACTAAGTAAACAGTGTGAGCTGTTATTAATAGCCTGTGAACCTTTTGGGATATTGTCCCCTTTCCCAAATTGGTAACATCTGCCCCTAGTGGTCGACTTTCCCTCTGCTGGTTACTAAAACTTTGCTGGAGCCCACGCCATCTCACGGAGACTAGGCGACAATGATCAGAGCTGTACTGCTTTTTCCCAGGTGCCAGTACGTGTCACACTGATGACACATGGATGTGATCCATGTGTCATCGGTATGCACATGTACAGGATGATTTGCTGTTAATAAAAAATTAATATGTAATTTTGCCCATGGACACACGATCCGTGGAAACACACTGACATGCACAGACCCATTCACCTGAATGGGTCTACGTGTATAAGTGTCTCCAGTACATGTGAAAACTGTCACCACACATACCAGACATACTGAAGTGTAAAGGAGGCCTTAAAGCAGCAGTCCCCAACCTTTTTGACCTAGAGAGCCACATTGCACTGAGAGAGGGTCACGAGCCATATTCAGCTCCGAGAGGGGGTCAAGAGCAACATCCTGCTCCTGTCCCCCTCAACGTTGCGTCAACCAAAGCCCCCTTTACAAGAATAATGATAACCGAAGCTTTTGCACAGAAATCACTCCAAAGCAGTGCACTGAGATCCAAGGGTTACAAAAAAATGCTCCAATTCAGTATTCTCCCATCAAGGACTCCCAACACACTGTCACATTCAGGTTCAAGAACTGGCTCTAACAGGTAATATCATCCCCCATACCTAAAACATCTCTAAACCCCTACAACCAGTATACAGTATGTGCATCCGGATCTGCTCTTCTGTGCAGGGCTACTCAAAAATTCACCATTTTAAGATGTACTCTTCATACCTGTTTGCTAGACCTGGAGCTAATGCACCAAGCTAGCAGACAGTCGCGAGCCACAATTCATGGACCGCGAGCCACATGTGGCTCCTGAGCTACAGGTTGGGGACCGCTGCCTTAAAAGAACCTGTCACCAGGTTTAGCCAATATATGGACATTGCCTTTCAGGGCCGATGGGTGTCTTAGGTCCTGGTCCGGGGTCTCTGATCTTCTTGTGATGACGCCCTCCTGCTTGCTTCATGGCTCCCCGGCATCACGCTCCTGCTCAGACGTACTTATCTGCCCTGTTGAGGGCAAAGTACTGCAGTGAGCAGGAAAAGGTCAGAGAGGCCCAGCGTCTGCGCACTGCAGGGCTTTGCTCTGCCCTCAACAGGGCAGAGAAGTAAGAAAGGCCGTACTGGGGGCCCACGGCACGTAAAGGGAGGCCGCCATGACGGGGTTACGTGGGACCTGGGGAGCTGGAGCAGTTAGAAGGGATACGGTGGTAAGGGGTTAACTGGGAACTTGAGGGGTGGCTTTAGGGGCATTTTTTGAAAATAAGGGGTGGAACTAGGGGACTGTGGGGAGGGGGCACATAAAAAGGGGCACGCTCCTCACGCAGGCATCCATTTTAGGTGCCTGCGTGACAAGTGAGGAATCTCTGTCACACTTACCAGAATGGACGTGGAAGCGATCCTCCAGCGTCTCCGGACGGCAGCCAGCTCCCAGGGGACAGATTGGCTGAATGCATCCGTTAACAGCCTTCTCCAGGGGACATCGGGAGCACCATCGCAGGCACCGCAGGACGGGCGCCGGCCGCGGAGGACTAGGCCTCCGGCGCGCCTAAGCCCGGACATCATCCCCAGGGCCCGGCGCCGAAATAGGAGCCCCTCTGCGGACCCTCCGGTAAGCAGCGCTGTTCCCTCCACCTCACAGCGCGGCGCCGGGAGGAATCCTCCAGTGCGGCGGGGCCTACAACGGGGGGTGGATCCTTCCTCCCCTCCTTCAGTGTCCGGGCGACGTGGGGCGGCAGGAGCAGGAGCTGGTACGGCGGCCGTCAGCATGCCCGCTGGCGCCGCTCAGCGTGGGAGGCAGCGACAGCCGAGGAGACGGGGGTCAGGTGCGGTGGCCCCTCAGCGCCGAGGATTATGCGGGCGGCAGTCGGCTGGCCCTGGCATCAGCGTGCGGCCTTCTGCAGTGCACAGCTCTGGAGTCTTCAACGCAGCAGCGCCCTCTGCTGGTGGTGGCCTGGATATTGCAAGTTCTGCGCCCTCTGCTGGTGTTGGCCGGGATTTTCCTGCAGCTGCGCCCTCTGCTGGTGATGGCCGGGATTTTCCTGGATCTGCGCCCTCTGCTGGTGATGGCCGGAACTTTCCTGGATCTGCGTCCTCTGCTGGTGGTGGCGGAAATTTTCCGGATTCCGGCAGGCGACATTCCGTCGCTTCGGTACGCAGTGCCGGGGACGTATCCGTGGCAAGGAGCCGCACATCTTCCATCGGGCGGCAGGATGCTGGCTCGGCCTTTTCCCTTTCCGCAGCACCAGGGCAGTCGACGGCATCACCGAGTCGCCAGGACACGGATACGGCCGCCAGGAGTTCGGCGGGCAACATCGCGGATCAAGCCGGTCGGGATGCAGGACACCTTCGGCTGGGAGCTGGATCTTCGGCTGCTGGGCTCACAGCACCCAGGCAGCTAGGTGAGAACATTTTCCCTATCTTTAATTTGCCAGGCATAGTTTCCCCTGAAGCTAGGAATAGTGACATTACTTCGGGAGTTGCTAGCGGGGGTATGGGTTTAATCCTTAGAGGTTTAGGGGAGCTAGCGGGCTTGTGGGGGTCCGGTCTTAGCAGGGGGTCTTTGCCGTCAGCTGCTTGGTTGGGAAATACGGGGTCGTTTGAGGGGTCTAGACAGTTGTCTGAAGTTACGGGTACATCCAGCAGTGCGGGTCCTGCGGCAGACACGGGGAGCTCATCAAGGGAGAAGGACGGAACAGCACCAGGGCCTGGGTCAGGAATTGATGCACCAGGTGAGGGAGCTTTGCAGGATAAGGAAAAGGAGGATGTACCGCAACTAGACGATGCGGCTAGGGGGGAGGTCTATGTCTGCTTCGAGGGCCCGTTAGGGGCACATTTAAAACAAGAGGTTAGGGAAAAAATCTGGAAAGGGGAGTACATAGAAATATTTTCTCTTTTACCCCTAGAGAGATTTAATTTGGATAGACCTAGAAGGGAGGACTCTAAAAAAGAAGATGAGGAGAAACGGAGATATAGGCTGATTCCCAGATCATTTTCAAATTGGCTGCAAGCTTTCGCTATTATGGCTAGCGTAATCGGGGAGAAGGCCCCGGAAAATTGCTCGGCATTATTTTGTTACTTAGATGCCATAGGGGAGGCTTACAGGACCTATGGGGGACAGGGTTGGTTACGCTATGACGAACAGTTTCGTCAGCGTAAGGCTTTTAGGCCAAGTATCAGGTGGGATCACAAGGACATAGCGTTGTGGATGAGAGTTATGGTCCCGTCCCGTTTAGGTCAGACTAGCCAGCCTTTTCACGGGGGCGCCGGGAGTTCAGGGCAGTCAGGACACTCGGCGGCTTTGCAGAAGGGACTGTGTTTCGCCTTCAATGATGGCATATGCAGATTCGGGAGCAAGTGTAAATATAGGCACGAGTGTTCAACCTGCGGGGGGGTGCATAGCGCTTCAAAATGTTTCAGGGGTAACAGGCAAAAAGTTGGAGATTCAGCTGACAAAAGGGATGACTCCGGTGCAGTGGGTCGTGATGGAGGCCTTTCTAAGTAGATACCCTGATAGGTCAGCTGCAGTTTTATTGCGCGACGGTTTTAAGGAGGGTTTCAAAATCCCTTATGTTGAGCAGGATGTTAGTTTAAAAAGAAAAAATTTGAAATCGGCGTTACAATTCCCGGAGGTCGTGTCGGAGAAGTTGAATAAGGAAGTTGCTCTGGGAAGAATGGCAGGCCCGTTTGTCGCCCCTCCGATTGCAAATCTGAGGGTGTCACCTCTTGGCGTGGTCCCTAAGAAAGAACCTAATAAATTTAGGTTAATCCATCACCTGTCATTTCCGAAGGGATCTTCGGTTAATGATGGTATTGATCCCGAGTTGAGTTCGGTGTCGTACTTATCATTCGATTCAGCGATGGAGTGGGTTAGAGCATGTGGAAAGGGGGCTAAGCTGGCTAAGACCGACATCGAAGCGGCCTTTCGTTTGTTGCCAGTTCATCCTGACAGTTTGCATTTATTGGGTTGTTTTTGGGATGGCGGCTTCTTTGTTGATCGTTGTCTTCCCATGGGTTGCTCGATTTCATGTGCTTACTTTGAGGCCTTCAGCACGTTCCTAGAATGGGTGGTGAAAGATGTGTCTGGGATACGCTCATGTTCGCACTATCTGGATGACTTTCTGTTTATAGGGCCAGCGGAATCAGCAGATTGTTCGATTTTGTTGCATACAATGGAGAGTGTGACAAAAAACTTCGGGGTGCCTTTGGCGGAGGATAAAACAGTTGGTCCGGTGACAGTGTTGAGCTTCCTAGGCATTGAAATCGACACGGTAGCAATGGAATGTAGGCTACCTGCAGACAAGGTTACCGCGTTGCGCCAAGATGTGGTTAATACGATTGGTTTGAAGAAGATAAATTTGCGCAGTTTGCAATCGTTGTTAGGGAAACTGAACTTTGCATGTAGGATCATGCCGATGGGTCGAGCGTTCTGCCGCCGCCTATCCTTGGCAACAGTAGGGGTAAAGTCCCCTTTGCATTTCATCAGGATAAAGAAAGAGTTTCGGGACGATTTGAAGATGTGGGCGGATTTTCTGGACGAGTACAATGGCAGATCTCTGTGGATTCAGCCGGTGGAAGATGCTACCTCCTTGGGCATTTTGGTGCATGTCGTTGAAATGAGTGGCTTTGGTCTTTTCTTTCATGGTAGCTGGTCAGCAGCGGCTTGGCCGGAAGAATGGAAGGAGGAGGGGTTAACAAACAACCGGCTACTGTTGCATTTGTTCCCCAGGGTAGTTGCGTTGGCCCTGTGGGGTGACAAATTGAGGAATTTGAAGATTTCTTTTCATTGTGAGCATGTTGGAACGGTGACGGCGGTAAACTCGTTGTCAGCGGCTACGCCTGCAGTAGTGAAGGTCTTGCAGCACTTGGTTTTCCTGGGTCTTAAGTTTAACTTATGGATTGTATCTGAAGTTAGCTTGTCAGCGCCTGATCCAATAGTTGTTGCTCTTTCTCAATTTCAGTGGCAGCTTTTCCGGGATTTGGCACCACAGGCGGAGAGCGCGGGCCGGGATTGTCCAGTGGAGTTGTGGAACCTGCCGCGAGGCCCGTAACAGAGTTATTTACCAAATCGCTCGCGGATTCATCTTGGTCTCATTATAATCAGGCTTGGAGCTTGTGGGAATCCTGGATGTCAAGTATGGACCAGGATATGGAGGAGGAGTATGGTTTGTTGTTGTTCTTAGGTCATCATTGGGAGGCAGGTTGGTCTGTGACACGTTTGAATAAGTTTCTGGCGGGGCTAGCCTTCAACCTTAAATGGAGGGGGGGTAAGGATATAACGAAATCCTTCTTGGTTCGGCAAGTTGTTCGGGGTTGGAAGAAAGGCTGGAAGGCTTCGGACGGGCGCCGACCCGTATCTTATGAGGTGCTCTCAGCCATTGAGCGGAAGTTGCAAGAGGTGTGTTTATCCGAATGGGAAGTGGTTCTGTTCTGTGCAGCCTTTTCTTTGGCCTTCTTTGGGGCATTTCGGTTAGGTGAGTTGGTTAGCCCGTCCGTTAGTAAAAAAGGTATTTTGTTAAGAGAAAACGTGGATGTCGAAGGGAATAAGGTGGTAGTGTTTATTAAGGCTTCCAAAACGGACGTGTATGGGAAAGGGTGCAAAGTGGTGTTGTTCAATGTTGAAGGATCCCCGGTGTGCCCGGTGGCATCCGTGAAGAAGTACATGGCAAAGGGCGGGGTGTTAGACGAGCCATTCTTGGTGCACGAAAATGGGTCTTTCTTGTCCCGTTTTCAGTTTATTTCTGTTTTTAGGAAATGTTTGGCGGCAGCGGGCTTACCTGCAACACAATATAGTGGTCACTCCTTCAGGATCGGGGCAGCGACTGAGGCCGCTAGGTGGGGCCTTGGTGAGGATGTGGTTCGGAGAATTGGGAGGTGGGAATCTTCAAGATTCCAGTCGTATGTTCGCCCAAACCTATTGTGAGTTAGAAGCTGTGTTAAGTTAATTGTTTGTTGCCTTTCTTTCTGTGTTGCAGGGCCTGATCCGATGCTCGTCTGGATCATGGGGCATTCGTATGTTGTATGGGCTGCGTTGCGTGCTGCGGTTCGTCCGGACGGTCGTCAGTTGGGTCTTTCTCGAGAGACAGTGACTTTACGATGGATCGGTAAAAGGGGGATGGTGTGGAAGGAATGGTTACCTGAATTTCATCGTTTTGTTAGACTGGATAGAGTGCCGGAGATCGTGGTGATACATTTAGGGGGGAATGATTTGGCTAAACGGTCTTGTAGGGAGCTGATTAAGGATATCAAATTCGATATCCTGAGGTTCTGGGTCATGTTTCCAAAAGTGTTGTTGGTGTGGTCCGACATCATTCCCCGTAAAAGATGGAGAGGTGCTAGATCACACGAGGGGGTGAACAGGGCCCGGATTAAAATAAACAGGGCCATATCTCGGTTTATGGTGAGGAATGGCGCGTTGGCCGTGAGACATGTGGACTTGGAATCGGGTCAAGGAGCTTACTGGAGAGCTGATGGCGTGCACCTGAACGCGGTGGGTAATGATATGTGGTGTTTGGCTATCCGTAGTGGCATTGAATTAAGCTTGAAGGTGTGGAGGGACATGAATGGCTAAGGTGTCAGGCCATTCGTGTTCGTGGCGGGGGTGGAGGTCCTCGAAGTCGGTGGAAATGGTAAATCGTGGTTCAATGGGGTGGGGATCTTGAGAGGTCCTGGACACCCCATGAGAGAATTTAACAAGGCGCGGTACGGTTATTCCGCGTGAGGTGGATTTATGGACCCCTGGCATGGGGGTGGGTTCGGTGGACCAGGATTGGTTGTTATCTATCCCTGAGCTGGTGCTTTACGGCTGGGGGTAAGACTCATCCTGGGCTGAACATTGTGGAGTTTTTGGGATACTGAGTTTTTTATAACTTTGGGGCTTCGAGGACCGCCCCTCCTATTCTGGGTTGTCATAAAAGTTCTGTTATCTTTTATTTAATAAAATGGCTGCTGTGGCCAATTAAATCCAACATATGTCTCCGTCTGCTGTTTTGAGTACGTTAGAAGTTTATTCTTTAGATTGTTAAGAGATCTGTTTAAGGGGGTTGGGGTAATTTTTTCCAGGTCACGGAACTCACGTATACCCTATGTCAAGAAAGGCCGTACTGGGGGCCCACGGCACGTAAAGGGAGGCCGCCATGACGGGGTTACGTGGGACCTGGGGAGCTGGAGCAGTTAGAAGGGATACGGTGGTAAGGGGTTAACTGGGAACTTGAGGGGTGGCTTTAGGGGCATTTTTTGAAAATAAGGGGTGGAACTAGGGGACTGTGGGGAGGGGGCACATAAAAAGGGGCACGCTCCTCACGCAGGCATCCATTTTAGGTGCCTGCGTGACAAGTGAGGAATCTCCCGCCCACCCTCCCTTTTTTGGTTAGGGTAATGGGGGGGGTGAAGTCGGCATATGTGGGCTTTTGGAGTATTGTTTTAAGAGGCGTCTAAATGTATTTATTTTGTTATGTGAATGCTGTCAGGGTATTGTCACGGCAGTTGGCGGGGGTGGAGGTCCTCGAAGTCGGTGGAAATGGTAAATCGTGGTTCAATGGGGTGGGGATCTTGAGAGGTCCTGGACACCCCATGAGAGAATTTAACAAGGCGCGGTACGGTTATTCCGCGTGAGGTGGATTTATGGACCCCTGGCATGGGGGTGGGTTCGGTGGACCAGGATTGGTTGTTATCTATCCCTGAGCTGGTGCTTTACGGCTGGGGGTAAGACTCATCCTGGGCTGAACATTGTGGAGTTTTTGGGATACTGAGTTTTTTATAACTTTGGGGCTTCGAGGACCGCCCCTCCTATTCTGGGTTGTCATAAAAGTTCTGTTATCTTTTATTTAATAAAATGGCTGCTGTGGCCAATTAAATCCAACATATGTCTCCGTCTGCTGTTTTGAGTACGTTAGAAGTTTATTCTTTAGATTGTTAAGAGATCTGTTTAAGGGGGTTGGGGTAATTTTTTCCAGGTCACGGAACTCACGTATACCCTATGTCATGCCTGGGCAGGAATGCGATGTGAGGGAGCAATGAAGAAGCAGGAGGGCGGCATCGCAAGAAGATGGGAGGCACAGGATTCGGACCTGCAACACCCCTCAGACCGGACCGCCCCGCCGGCGAGTATAATAAAGGTTATTTTTCTTCTCTTGCAGGTCGGATTGGGGCTTATCTACAGCATTATAGAATGCTGTATATCAGCCCTGAAAGGTGATGGCTGTAGCTTATATCGGTAAACCTGCTGACAGGTTCGCTTTAAAAGACAGACGGCACTCGGATCAATGTTATTCAATGGGGCTGTGCAGATGAGTGATTTTTTTTTACTACTAAAGCTGGGTGAAAAAATTGGCAGCATGCATGCCTGTCCTCTGAAAATCACTGAGACTCGCACATTCAAGCCTATGAGGGTGAGAAAAAAAATTGTATGCCATATGGAGCCACAGTATAGCATTCGATTTATATGGACACATTACAATTCTGTTACATGGAAACTGGAAATGATTAATTGTACATGGATGACAAGTAAGAAAAAATCGTCCCACTTTTCTGGATGAAAATAGGACTGATTGTTTTATACTGTTGTGTGACCCCCAGCCGAGCTGCTGGGGTGGAATTTAGCCCCGATCGCTGCAGTTTACCCCTTAGATGCTGCGGTCAATAGTGAATGCTGCATCTAAGTAATCAGATAGGGAGGTCTGGTCACAGCTGCATCTAAGTAATCAGACGGGGAGGCCTAGTCACAGCTGCATCTAAGTAATCAGACAGGAAGGTCTGGTCACAGCTGCATCTAAGTAATCAGACGGGGAGGCCTGGTCACAGCTGCATCTAAGTGATCAGACGGGGAGGCCTGGTCATAGCTACTTCTAAGTAATTAGACGGGGAGGCCTGGTCACAGCTGCATCTAAGTGATCAGACGGGGAGGCCGAGTCACAGCTGCATCTAAGTAATCAGATGGGGAGGCCTGGTCACAGCTGCATCTAAGTAATCAGACGGGGAGGCCTAATCACAGCTGCATCTAAGTAATCAGATGGGGAGGCCTGGTCACAGCTGCATCTAAGTAATCAGATGGGGAGGCCTGGTCACAGCTGCATCTAAGTAATCAGACGGGGAGGCCTAATCACAGCTGCATCTAAGTAATCAGACGGGGAGGCCTGGTCACAGCTGCATCTAAGTAATTAGACGGGGAGGCCTAATCACAGCTGCATCTAAGTAATCAGATGGGGAGGCCTGGTCACAGCTACATCTAAGTAATCAGACGGGGAGGCCTAGTCACAGCTGCATCTAAGTGATCAGATGGGGAGGCCTAGTCACAGCTGCATCTAAGTGATCAGACGGGGAGACCTAGTCAAAGCTGCATCTAAGTAATCAGACGGGGAGGCCGAGTCACAGCTGCATCTAAGTAATCAGACGGGGAGGCCTAGTCACAGCTGCATCTAAGTAATCAGATGGGGAGGCCTAATCACAGCTGCATCTAAGTGATCAGATGGGGAGGCCTGGTCACAGCTGCATCTAAGTAATCAGACGGGGAGGCCTAGTCACAGCTGCATCTAAGTGATCAGACGGGGAGGCCTGGTCATAGCTACTTCTAAGTAATCAGATGGGGAGGCCTGGTCACAGCTGCATCTAAGTAATCAGACGGGGAGACCTGGTAACAGCTGCATCTAAGCAATCAGACGGGGAGACCTGGTCACAGCTGCATCTAAGTAATCAGACGGGGAGGCCTGGTCACAGCTGCATCTAAGTAATCAGACGGGGAGGCCTGGTCACAGCTGCATCTAAGTAATCAGACGGGGAGGCCTGGTCACAGCTGCATCTAAGTAATCAGACGGGGAGGCCTGGTCACAGCTGCATCTACTGTAAGTAATCAGACGGGAGGCCTGGTCACAGCTGCATCTAAGTAATCAGACGGGGAGGCCTAATCACAGCTGCATCTAAGTAATCAGACAGGGAGGCCTAGTCACAGCTGCATCTAAGTAATCAGACGGGGAGGCCTGGTCACAGCTGCATCTAAGTAATCAGACAGGGAGGCCTGGTCACAGCTGCATCTAAGTAATCAGACAGGGAGGCCTAGTCACAGCTGCATCTAAGTAATGAGACGGGGAGGAATAGTCACAGCTGCATCTAAGTAATCAGACGGGGAGACCTAGTCACAGCTGCATCTAAGTAATCAGATGGGGAGGCCTAATCACAGCTGCATCTAAGTAATCAGATGGGGAGGCCTGGTCACAGCTACATCTAAGTAATCAGACGGGGAGGCCTAGTCACAGCTGCATCTAAGTAATCAGATGGGGAGGCCTAATCACAGCTGCATCTAAGTAATCAGATGGGGAGGCCTGGTCACAGCTGCATCTAAGTAATCAGACGGGGAGGCCTAATCACAGCTGCATCTAAGTAATCAGATGGGGAGGCCTGGTCACAGCTGCATCTAAGTAATCAGACGGGGAGGCCTGGTCACAGCTGCATCTAAGTAATTAGACGGGGAGGCCTAATCACAGCTGCATCTAAGTAATCAGATGGGGAGGCCTGGTCACAGCTACATCTAAGTAATCAGACGGGGAGGCCTGGTCACAGCTGCATCTAAGTAATTAGACGGGGAGGCCTAATCACAGCTGCATCTAAGTAATCAGATGGGGAGGCCTGGTCACAGCTACATCTAAGTAATTAGACGGGGAGGCCTAATCACAGCTGCATCTAAGTAATCAGATGGGGAGGCCTGGTCACAGCTGCATCTAAGTGATCAGATGGGGAGGCCTAGTCACAGCTGCATCTAAGTGATCAGACGGGGAGACCTAGTCAAAGCTGCATCTAAGTGATCAGATGGGGAGGCCTAGTCACAGCTGCATCTAAGTGATCAGACGGGGAGACCTAGTCACAGCTGCATCTAAGTGATCAGATGGGGAGGCCTGGTCACAGCTACATCTAAGTAATCAGACGGGGAGGCCTAGTCACAGCTGCATCTAAGTGATCAGATGGGGAGGCCTAGTCACAGCTGCATCTAAGTGATCAGACGGGGAGACCTAGTCAAAGCTGCATCTAAGTAATCAGACGGGGAGGCCGAGTCACAGCTGCATCTAAGTAATCAGACGGGGAGGCCTAGTCACAGCTGCATCTAAGTAATCAGATGGGGAGGCCTAATCACAGCTGCATCTAAGTGATCAGATGGGGAGGCCTGGTCACAGCTGCATCTAAGTAATCAGACGGGGAGGCCTAGTCACAGCTGCATCTAAGTGATCAGACGGGGAGGCCTGGTCATAGCTACTTCTAAGTAATCAGATGGGGAGGCCTGGTCACAGCTGCATCTAAGTAATCAGACGGGGAGACCTGGTAACAGCTGCATCTAAGCAATCAGACGGGGAGACCTGGTCACAGCTGCATCTAAGTAATCAGACGGGGAGGCCTGGTCACAGCTGCATCTAAGTAATCAGACGGGGAGGCCTGGTCACAGCTGCATCTAAGTAATCAGACGGGGAGGCCTGGTCACAGCTGCATCTAAGTAATCAGATGGGGAGGCCTAATCACAGCTGCATCTAAGTGATCGGACGGGGAGGCCTGGTCACAGCTACTTCTAAGTAATCAGACGGGGAGGCCTGGTCACAGCTGCATCTAAGTAATCAGACGGGGAGGCCTAGTCACAGCTGCATCTAAGTAATCAGACGGGGAGGCCTAGTCACAGCTGCATCTAAGTAATTAGATGGTGAGGCCTGGTCACAGCTGCATCTAAGTAATCAGACGGGGAGGCCTGGTCACAGCTACATCTAAGTAATCAGACGGGGAGGCCTGTTGTGAATTCTGTTGTAGAACTTCCTCCTGTGGTCATGAATGGTACTTCGGCGAGTTCTGTCCATGGACTCCCTCTGGTGGCTGTGAGTGGAGCTGCTGCTTCTGAGGTTCCTTACACAGGTGACGTGGTTTATCCTTTGGTTGGCTGCTCTATTTAACTCCACTCAGATTGTTACTCCATGCCAGCTGTCAATGTTCCTGCATTGGTTCAGTTCGCTCTTGGATCTTTCTGGTGACCTGTCTACTCCAGCAGAAGCTAAGTTCCTGCTAGTTATTATTTGTTCATTGTTTCCTTGTCCAGCTGGATATCATGATTTTGCCTTGCTAGCTGGAAGCTCTGGGATGCAGAGTGGCATCTCCGCACCGTTAGTCGGTGCGGAGGTCTTTTTGCACACTCTGCGTGGTCTTTTGTAGTTTTTTGTGCTGACCGCAAAGATACCTTTCCTATCCTCTGTCTGTTTAGTAAGTCTGGCCTCCCTTTGCTGAAACCTGTTTCATTTCTGCGTTTGTGACTTTCATCTTTACTCACAGTCAATATATGTGGGGGGCTGCCTTTTCCTTTGGGGAATTTCTCTGAGGCAAGGTAGGCTTTATTTTCTATCTGTAGGGCTAGTTAGCTCTTAGGCTGTGAAGAGGCGTCTAGGGAGTGTCAGGAACGCTCCACGGCTATTTCTAGTTGTTGTGATAGGATTAGGAGTTGCGGTCAGCAGAGCTCCCACATCCCAGAGCTTGTCCTGTGTGAGTTTAACTATCAGGTCGTGCCGGGTGCTCCTAACCACCAGGTCCATAACAGAGGCCTAGTCACAGCTGCATCTAAGTAATCAGACGGGGAGACCTAGTCACAGCTACACCTAAGTAATCAGACGGGGAGGCCTAGTCACAGCTGCATCTAAGTAATCAGATGGGGAGGCCTAATCACAGCTGCATCTAAGTAATCAGACGGGGAGGCCTAGTCACAGCTGCATCTAAGTGATCAGACGGGGAGGCCTAGTCACAGCTACTTCTAAGTAATCAGATGGAGAGGCCTGGTCAAAGCTACATCTAAGTAATCAGACGGGGAGGCCTGGTCACAGCTGCATCTAAGTAATCAGACGGGGAGACCTAGTCACAGCTACTTCTAAGTAATCAGACGGGGAGGCCTGGTCACAGCTGCATCTAAGTAATCAGCCGGGAGGCCTAGTCACAGTTACTTCTAAGTAATCAGACGGGGAGGCCTAGTCACAGCTGCATCTAAGTAATCAGACGGGGAGGCCTAGTCACAGCTGCATCTAAGTAATCAGATGGGGAGGCCTAGTCACAGCTGCATCTAAGTAATTAGATGGTAAGGCCTGGTCACAGCTGCATCTAAGTAATCAGACGGGGAGGCCTGGTCACAGCAGTATCTAAGTAATCAGACGGAGAGGCCTGGTCACAGCTACATCTAAGTAATCAGACGGGGAGGCCTGGTCACAGCTACATCTAAGTAATCAGACGGGGAGGCCTGGTCACAGCTGCATCTAAGTAATCAGACGGGGAGGCCTGGTCACAGCTACATCTAAGTAATCAGACGGGGAGGCCTAGTCACAGCTGCATCTAAGTAATCAGACGGGGAGGCCTAGTCACAGCTACATCTAAGTAATCAGATGGGGAGGCCTAGTCACAGCTACATCTAAGTAATCAGACAGGAAGGTCTGGTCACAGCTGCATCTAAGTGATCAGACGGGGAGGCCTGGTCACAGCTGCATCTAAGTAATGAGACGGGGAGGCCTGGTCACAGCTGCATCTAAGTAATGAGACGGGGAGGCCTAGTCACAGCTGCATCTAAGTAATCACATGGGGTGGCCTGGTCACAGCTGCATCTAAGTAATCAGATGGGGAGGCCGAGTCACAGCTGCATCTAAGTAATCAGACAGGGAGGCCTGGTCACAGCTGCATCTAAGTAATCAGACGGGGAGGCCTAGTCACAGCTGCATCTAAGTAATCAGATGGGGAGGCCTAATCACAGCTGCATCTAAGTGATCGGACGGGGAGGCCTGTTCACAGCTACTTCTAAGTAATCAGACGGGGAGGCCTGGTCACAGCTGCATCTAAGTAATCAGACGGGGAGGCCTAGTCACAGCTACTTCTAAGTAATCAGACGGGGAGGCCTAGTCACAGCTGCATCTAAGTAATCAGACGGGGAGGCCTAGTCACAGCTGCATCTAAGTAATCAGATGGGGAGGCCTAGTCACAGCTGCATCTAAGTAATTAGATGGTAAGGCCTGGTCACAGCTGCATCTAAGTAATCAGACGGGGAGGCCTGGTCACAGCAGTATCTAAGTAATCAGACGGAGAGGCCTGGTCACAGCTACATCTAAGTAATCAGACGGGGAGGCCTGGTCACAGCTACATCTAAGTAATCAGACGGGGAGGCCTGGTCACAGCTGCATCTAAGTAATCAGACGGGGAGGCCTAGTCACAGCTGCATCTAAGTAATCAGACGGGGAGGCCTAGTCACAGCTACATCTAAGTAATCAGATGGGGAGGCCTAGTCACAGCTACATCTAAGTAATCAGACAGGAAGGCCTGGTCACAGCTGCATCTAAGTGATCAGACGGGGAGGCCTGGTCACAGCTGCATCTAAGTAATGAGACGGGGAGGCCTGGTCACAGCTGCATCTAAGTAATGAGACGGGGAGGCCTAGTCACAGCTGCATCTAAGTAATCACATGGGGTGGCCTGGTCACAGCTGCATCTAAGTAATCAGATGGGGAGGCCGAGTCACAGCTGCATCTAAGTAATCAGACAGGGAGGCCTGGTCACAGCTGCATCTAAGTAATCAGACGGGGAGGCCTAGTCACAGCTGCATCTAAGTAATCAGATGGGGAGGCCTAATCACAGCTGCATCTAAGTGATCGGACGGGGAGGCCTGGTCACAGCTACTTCTAAGTAATCAGACGGGGAGGCCTGGTCACAGCTGCATCTAAGTAATCAGACGGGGAGGCCTAGTCACAGCTGCATCTAAGTAATCAGACGGGGAGGCCTAGTCACAGCTGCATCTAAGTAATTAGATGGTGAGGCCTGGTCACAGCTGCATCTAAGTAATCAGACGGGGAGGCCTGGTCACAGCTACATCTAAGTAATCAGACGGGGAGGCCTGTTGTGAATTCTGTTGTAGAACTTCCTCCTGTGGTCATGAATGGTACTTCGGCGAGTTCTGTCCATGGACTCCCTCTGGTGGCTGTGAGTGGAGCTGCTGCTTCTGAGGTTCCTTACACAGGTGACGTGGTTTATCCTTTGGTTGGCTGCTCTATTTAACTCCACTCAGATTGTTACTCCATGCCAGCTGTCAATGTTCCTGCATTGGTTCAGTTCGCTCTTGGATCTTTCTGGTGACCTGTCTACTCCAGCAGAAGCTAAGTTCCTGCTAGTTATTATTTGTTCATTGTTTCCTTGTCCAGCTGGATATCATGATTTTGCCTTGCTAGCTGGAAGCTCTGGGATGCAGAGTGGCATCTCCGCACCGTTAGTCGGTGCGGAGGTCTTTTTGCACACTCTGCGTGGTCTTTTGTAGTTTTTTGTGCTGACCGCAAAGATACCTTTCCTATCCTCTGTCTGTTTAGTAAGTCTGGCCTCCCTTTGCTGAAACCTGTTTCATTTCTGCGTTTGTGACTTTCATCTTTACTCACAGTCAATATATGTGGGGGGCTGCCTTTTCCTTTGGGGAATTTCTCTGAGGCAAGGTAGGCTTTATTTTCTATCTGTAGGGCTAGTTAGCTCTTAGGCTGTGAAGAGGCGTCTAGGGAGTGTCAGGAACGCTCCACGGCTATTTCTAGTTGTTGTGATAGGATTAGGAGTTGCGGTCAGCAGAGCTCCCACATCCCAGAGCTTGTCCTGTGTGAGTTTAACTATCAGGTCGTGCCGGGTGCTCCTAACCACCAGGTCCATAACAGAGGCCTAGTCACAGCTGCATCTAAGTAATCAGACGGGGAGACCTAGTCACAGCTACACCTAAGTAATCAGACGGGGAGGCCTAGTCACAGCTGCATCTAAGTAATCAGATGGGGAGGCCTAATCACAGCTGCATCTAAGTAATCAGACGGGGAGGCCTAGTCACAGCTGCATCTAAGTGATCAGACGGGGAGGCCTAGTCACAGCTACTTCTAAGTAATCAGATGGGGAGGCCTGGTCAAAGCTGCATCTAAGTAATCAGACGGGGAGGCCTGGTCACAGCTGCATCTAAGTAATCAGACGGGGAGACCTAGTCACAGCTACTTCTAAGTAATCAGACGGGGAGGCCTGGTCACAGCTGCATCTAAGTAATCAGCCGGGAGGCCTAGTCACAGTTACTTCTAAGTAATCAGACGGGGAGGCCTAGTCACAGCTGCATCTAAGTAATCAGACGGGGAGGCCTAGTCACAGCTGCATCTAAGTAATCAGATGGGGAGGCCTAGTCACAGCTGCATCTAAGTAATTAGATGGTAAGGCCTGGTCACAGCTGCATCTAAGTAATCAGACGGGGAGGCCTGGTCACAGCAGTATCTAAGTAATCAGACGGAGAGGCCTGGTCACAGCTACATCTAAGTAATCAGACGGGGAGGCCTGGTCACAGCTACTTCTAAGTAATCAGACGGGGAGGCCTGGTCACAGCTGCATCTAAGTAATCAGACGGGGAGGCCTGGTCACAGCTACATCTAAGTAATTAGACGGGGAGGCCTAGTCACAGCTGCATCTAAGTAATCAGACGGGGAGGCCTAGTCACAGCTACATCTAAGTAATCAGATGGGGAGGCCTAGTCACAGCTACATCTAAGTAATCAGACAGGAAGGTCTGGTCACAGCTGCATCTAAGTGATCAGACGGGGAGGCCTGGTCACAGCTGCATCTAAGTAATGAGACGGGGAGGCCTGGTCACAGCTGCATCTAAGTAATGAGACGGGGAGGCCTAGTCACAGCTGCATCTAAGTAATCACATGGGGTGGCCTGGTCACAGCTGCATCTAAGTAATCAGATGGGGAGGCCGAGTCACAGCTGCATCTAAGTAATCAGACAGGGAGGCCTGGTCACAGCTGCATCTAAGTAATCAGACGGGGAGGCCTAGTCACAGCTGCATCTAAGTAATCAGATGGGGAGGCCTAATCACAGCTGCATCTAAGTGATCGGACGGGGAGGCCTGTTCACAGCTACTTCTAAGTAATCAGACGGGGAGGCCTGGTCACAGCTGCATCTAAGTAATCAGACGGGGAGGCCTAGTCACAGCTGCATCTAAGTAATCAGACGGGGAGGCCTAGTCACAGCTGCATCTAAGTAATTAGATGTTGAGGCCTGGTCACAGCTGCATCTAAGTAATCAGACGGGGAGGCCTGGTCACAGCTACATCTAAGTAATCAGACGGGGAGGCCTGTTGTGAATTGTGTTGTCGAACTTCCTCCTGTGGTCGTGAATGGTACTTCGGCGAGTTCTGTCCATGGACTCCCTCTGGTGGCTGTGAGTGGAGCTGCTGCTTCTGAGGTTCCTTACACAGGTGACGTGGTTTATCCTTTGGTTGGCTGCTCTATTTAACTCCACTCAGATTGTTACTCCATGCCAGCTGTCAATGTTCCTGCATTGGTTCAGTTCGCTCTTGGATCTTTCTGGTGACCTGTCTACTCCAGCAGAAGCTAAGTTCCTGCTAGTTATTATTTGTTCATTGTTTCCTTGTCCAGCTGGATATCATGATTTTGCCTTGCTAGCTGGAAGCTCTGGGATGCAGAGTGGCATCTCCGCACCGTTAGTCGGTGCGGAGGTCTTTTTGCACACTCTGCGTGGTCTTTTGTAGTTTTTTGTGCTGACCGCAAAGATACCTTTCCTATCCTCTGTCTGTTTAGTAAGTCTGGCCTCCCTTTGCTGAAACCTGTTTCATTTCTGCGTTTGTGACTTTCATCTTTACTCACAGTCAATATATGTGGAGGGCTGCCTTTTCCTTTGGGGAATTTCTCTGAGGCAAGGTAGGCTTTATTTTCTATCTCTAGGGCTAGTTAGCTCTTAGGCTGTGAAGAGGCATCTAGGGAGTGTCAGGAACGCTCCACGGCTATTTCTAGTTGTTGTGACAGGATTAGGGGTTGCGGTCAGCAGAGCTCCCACATCCCAGAGCTTGTCCTGTGTGAGTTTAACTATCAGGTCGTGCCGGGTGCTCCTAACCACCAGGTCCATAACAGAGGCCTAGTCACAGCTGCATCTAAGTGATCAGACGGGGAGACCTAGTCACAGCTACACCTAAGTAATCAGACGGGGAGGCCTAGTCACAGCTGCATCTAAGTAATCAGATGGGGAGGCCTAATCACAGCTGCATCTAAGTAATCAGACGGGGAGGCCTAGTCACAGCTGCATCTAAGTGATCAGACGGGGAGGCCTAGTCACAGCTACTTCTAAGTAATCAGATGGGGTGGCCTGGTCACAGCTGCATCTAAGTAATCAGACGGGGAGGCCTGGTCACAGCTGCATCTAAGTAATCAGACGGGGAGACCTAGTCACAGCTACTTCTAAGTAATCAGACGGGGAGGCCTGGTCACAGCTGCATCTAAGTAATCAGCCGGGAGGCCTAGTCACAGTTACTTCTAAGTAATCAGACGGGGAGGCCTAGTCACAGCTACTTCTAAGTAATCAGACGGGGAGGCCTAGTCACAGCTGCATCTAAGTATTCAGACGGGGAGGCCTAGTCACAGCTGCATCTAAGTAATCAGACGGGGAGGCCTAGTCACAGCTGCATCTAATCAGACGGGGAGGCCTAGTCACAGCTACTTCTAAGTAATCAGACGGGGAGGCCTAGTCACAGCTGCATCTAAGTAATCAGACGGGGAGGCCTAGTGACAGCTGCATCTAAGTGATCAGACGGGGAGGCCTAGTCACAGCTACTTCTAAGTAATCAGACGGGGAGACCTAGTCACAGCTGCATCTAAGTAATCAGACGGGGAGGCCTAGTCACAGCTGCATCTAAGTAATTAGACAGTGAGGCCTGGTCACAGCTGCATCTAAGTAATCAGATGGGAAGGCCTGGTCCCAGCTGCATCTAAGTAATCAGACGGGGAGGCCTAGTCACAGCTGCTTCTAAGTAATCAGACGGGGAGGCCTGGTCACAGCTACTTCTAAGTAATCAGACGGGGAGGCCTGGTCACAGCTGCATCTAAGTAATCAGCCGGGAGGCCTAGTCACAGTTACTTCTAAGTAATCAGACGGGGAGGCCTAGTCACAGCTACTTCTAAGTAATCAGACGGGGAGGCCTAGTCACAGCTACATCTAAGTAATCAGACGGGGAGGCCTAGCCACAGCTGCATCTAAGTAATCAGACGGGGAGGCCTGGTCACAGCTACTTCTAAGTAATCAGACGGGGAGGCCTGGTCCCAGCTGCATCTAAGTAATCAGACGGGGAGGCCTAGTCACAGCTACTTCTAAGTAATCAGACGGGGAGGCCTGGTCACAGCTACTTCTAAGTAATCAGACGGGGAGGCCTGGTCACAGCTGCATCTAAGTAATCAGCCGGGAGGCCTAGTCACAGTTACTTCTAAGTAATCAGACGGGGAAGCCTAGTCACAGCTACTTCTAAGTATTCAGACGGGGAGGCCTAGTCACAGCTGCATCTAAGTAATCAGACGGGGAGGCCTAGTAACAGCTGCATCTAAGTAATCAGACGGGGAGGCCTAGTCACAGCTGCATCTAATCAGACGGGGAGGCCTAGTCACAGCTACTTCTAAGTAATCAGACGGGGAGGCCTAGTCACAGCTGCATCTAAGTAATCAGACGGGGAGGCCTAGTCACAGCTGCATCTAAGTGATCAGACGGGGAGGCCTAGTCACAGCTACTTCTAAGTAATCAGACGGGGAGACCTAGTCACAGCTGCATCTAAGTAATCAGACGAGGAGGCCTAGTCACAGCTGCATCTAAGTAATTAGACAGTGATGCCTGGTCACAGCTGCATCTAAGTAATCAGATGGGGAGGCCTGGTCACAGCTGCATCTAAGTAATCAGATTGGGAGGCCTAGTCACAGCTGCATCTAAGTAATCAGATGGGGAGGCCTAATCACAGCTGCATCTAAGTGATCAGACGGGGAGGCCTAGTCACAGCTGCATCTAAGTGATCAGACGGGGAGGCCTAGTCACAGCTACTTCTAAGTATTCAGACGGGGAGGCCTAGTCACAGCTGCATCTAAGTAATCAGACGGGAGGCCTAGTCACAGCTGCATCTAAGTAATCAGACGGGGAGGCCTAGTCACAGCTGCATCTAATCAGACGGGGAGGCCTAGTCACAGCTACTTCTAAGTAATCAGACGGGGAGGCCTAGTCACAGCTGCATCTAAGTAATCAGACGGGGAGGCCTAGTCACAGCTGCATCTAAGTGATCAGACGGGGAGGCCTAGTCACAGCTACTTCTAAGTAATCAGACGGAGAGACCTAGTCACAGCTGCATCTAAGTAATCAGACGAGGAGGCCTAGTCACAGCTGCATCTAAGTAATTAGACAGTGATGCCTGGTCACAGCTGCATCTAAGTAATCAGATGGGGAGGCCTGGTCACAGCTGCATCTAAGTAATCAGATTGGGAGGCCTAGTCACAGCTGCATCTAAGTAATCAGATGGGGAGGCCTAATCACAGCTGCATCTAAGTGATCAGACGGGGAGGCCTGGTCACAGCTATTTCTAAGTAATCAGACGGGGAGGCCTGGTCACAGCTGCATCTAAGTAATCAGACGGGGAGGCCTAGTCACAGCTGCATCTAAGTAATCAGACTGGGAGGCCTAGTCACAGCTGCATCTAAGTAATCAGACGGGGAGGCCAAGTTACAGCTACATCTAAGTAATCAGACGGGGAGGCCTGGTCACAGCTGCATCTAAGTAATCAGACGGGGAGGCCTAATCACAGCTGCATCTAAGTGATCAGACGGGGAGGCCTGGTCACAGCTGCATCTAAGTAATCAGACGGGGAGGCCTAATCACAGCTGCATCTAAGTGATCAGATGGGGAGGCCTGGTCACAGCTGCATCTAAGTAATCAGACGGGGAGGCCTGGTCACAGCTGCATCTAAGTGATCAGATGGGGAGGCCTAATCACAGCTGCATCTAAGTGATCAGATGGGGAGGCTTGGTCACAGCTGCATCTAAGTAATCAGATGGGGAGCCCTAGTCACATCTACATCTAAGTAATCAGACGGGGAGGCCTAGTCACAGCTGCATCTAAGTGATCAGTCGGGGAGGCCTAGTCACAGCTGCATCTAAGTGATCAGTCGGGGAGGCCTAGTCACAGCTGCATCTAAGTAATCAGACGGGGAGGCCTGGTCACAGCTGCATCTAAGTAATCAGACGGGGAGGCCTAATCACAGCTGCATCTAAGTGATCAGTCAGGGAGGCCTAGTCACAGCTGCATCTAAGTGATCAGTCGGGGAGGCATAGTCACAGCTGCATCTAAGTGATCAGTCGGGGAGGCTTAGTCACAGCTGCATCTAAGTAATCAGACGGGGAGGCCTGGTCACAGCTACTTCTAAGTGATCAGATGGGGAGGCTTGGTCACAGCTACATCTAAGTAATCAGACGGGGAGCCCTAGTCACAGCTACATCTAAGTAATCAGACGGGGAGGCCTAGTCACAGCTGCATCTAAGTGATCAGTCGGGGAGGCCTAGTCACAGCTGCTTCTAAGTGATCAGTCGGGGAGGCATAGTCACAGCTGCATCTAAGTGATCAGTCGGGGAGGCCTAGTCACAGCTGCATCTAAGTAATCAGACGGGGAGGCCTGGTCACAGCTACTTCTAAGTAATCAGACGGGGAGGCCTGGTCACAGCTGCATCTAAGTAATCAGACGGGGAGGCCTAATCACAGCTGCATCTAAGTGATCAGTCGGGGAGGCCTAGTTACAGCTGCATCTAAGTGATCAGTCGGGGAGGCCTAGTCACAGCTGCATCTAAGTGATCAGTCGGGGAGGTCTAGTCACAGCTGCATCTAAGTAATCAGACGGGGAGGTCTGGTCACAGCTGCATCTAAGTGATCAGTCGGGGAGGCCTAGTCACAGCTGCATCTAAGTGATCAGTCGGGGAGGCCTAGTCACAGCTGCATCTAAGTAATCAGACAGGGAGGCCTGGTCACAGCTGCATCTAAGTAATCAGACGGGGAGGCCTAGTCACAGCTGCATCTAAGTAATCAGATGGGGAGGCCTAATCACAGCTGCATCTAAGTGATCAGACGGGGAGGCCTGGTCACAGCAACTTCTAAGTAATCAGACGGGGAGGCCTGGTCACAGCTGCATCTAAGTAATCAGACGGGGAGGCCTAGTCACAGCTGCATCTAAGTAATCAGACGGGGAGGCCAAGTCACAGCTGCATCTAAGTAATTAAATGGTGAGGCCTGGTCACAGCTGCATCTAAGTAATCAGATGGGGAGGCCTGGTCACAGCTACATCTAAGTAATCAGACGGGGAGGCCTAGTCACAGCTGCATCTAAGTAATCAGACGGGGAGACCTAGTCACAGCTGCATCTAAGTAATCAGATGGGGAGGCCTAATCACAGCTGCATCTAAGTGATCAGACCGGGAGGCCTGGTCACAGCTACTTCTAAGTAATCAGATGGGGAGGCCTGGTCACAGCGGCATCTAAGTAATCAGACGGGGAGGCCTAGTCACAGCTGCATCTAAGTAATCAGACGGGGAGGCCTAGTCACAGCTGCATCTAAGTAATTAGATGGTGAGGCTTGGTCACAGCTGCATCTAAGTAATCAGACGGGGAGGCCTTGTCACAGCTGCATCTAAGTAATCAGACGGGGAGACCTAGTCTCAGCTACACCTAAGTAATCAGACGGGGAGGCCTAGTCACAGCTGCATCTAAGTAATCAGACGGGGAGGCCTGGTCACAGCTGCATCTAAGTAATCAGACGGGGAGGCCTGGTCACAGCTACATCTAAGTAATCAGACGGGGAGGCCTGGTCACAGCTACATCTAAGTAATCAGACGGGGATGCCTAGCCACAGCTGCATCTAAGTAATCAGACGGGGAGGCCTGGTCACAGCTACTTCTAAGTAATCAGACGGGGAGGCCTGGTCCCAGCTGCATCTAAGTAATCAGACGGGGAGGCCTAGTCACAGCTACTTCTAAGTAATCAGACGGGGAGGCCTGGTCACAGCTACATCTAAGTAATCAGACGGGGAGGCCTAGCCACAGCTGCATCTAAGTAATCAGACGGGGAGGCCTGGTCACAGCTACTTCTAAGTAATCAGACGGGGAGGCCTGGTCCCAGCTGCATCTAAGTAATCAGACGGGGAGGCCTAGTCACAGCTGCTTCTAAGTAATCAGACGGGGAGGCCTGGTCACAGCTACTTCTAAGTAATCAGACGGGGAGGCCTGGTCACAGCTGCATCTAAGTAATCAGCCGGGAGGCCTAGTCACAGTTACTTCTAAGTAATCAGACGGGGAGGCCTAGTCACAGTTACTTCTAAGTAATCAGACGGGGAGGCCTAGTCACAGCTACATCTAAGTAATCAGACGGGGAGGCCTAGCCACAGCTGCATCTAAGTAATCAGACGGGGAGGCCTGGTCACAGCTACTTCTAAGTAATCAGACGGGGAGGCCTGGTCCCAGCTGCATCTAAGTAATCAGAAGGGGAGGCCTAGTCACAGCTGCATCTAAGTAATCAGACGGGGAGGCCTGGTCACAGCTACTTCTAAGTAATCAGACGGGGAGGCCTGGTCCCAGCTGCATCTAAGTAATCAGAAGGGGAGGCCTGGTCACAGCTACTTCTAAGTAATCAGACGGGGAGGCCTGGTCACAGCTGCATCTAAGTAATCAGCCGGGAGGCCTAGTCACAGTTACTTCTAAGTAATCAGACGGGGAAGCCTAGTCACAGCTACTTCTAAGTATTCAGACGGGGAGGCCTAGTCACAGCTGCATCTAAGTAATCAGACGGGGAGGCCTAGTCACAGCTGCATCTAAGTAATCAGACGGGGAGGCCTAGTCACAGCTGCATCTAATCAGACGGGGAGGCCTAGTCACAGCTACTTCTAAGTAATCAGACGGGGAGGCCTAGTCACAGCTGCATCTAAGTAATCAGACGGGGAGGCCTAGTCACAGCTGCATCTAAGTGATCAGATGGGGAGGCCTAGTCACAGCTACTTCTAAGTAATCAGACGGGGAGACCTAGTCACAGCTGCATCTAAGTAATCAGACGAGGAGGCCTAGTCACAGCTGCATCTAAGTAATTAGACAGTGATGCCTGGTCACAGCTGCATCTAAGTAATCAGATGGGGAGGCCTGGTCACAGCTGCATCTAAGTAATCAGATTGGGAGGCCTAGTCACAGCTGCATCTAAGTAATCAGATGGGGAGGCCCAATCACAGCTGCATCTAAGTGATCAGACGGGGAGACCTAGTCACAGCTGCATCTAAGTGATCAGACGGGGAGGCCTAGTCACAGCTACTTCTAAGTATTCAGACGGGGAGGCCTAGTCACAGCTGCATCTAAGTAATCAGACGGGGAGGCCTAGTCACAGCTGCATCTAAGTAATCAGACGGGGAGGCCTGGTCACAGCTGCATCTAAGTGATCAGATGGGGAGGCCTAATCACAGCTGCATCTAAGTGATCAGATGGGGAGGCTTGGTCACAGCTGCATCTAAGTAATCAGATGGGGAGCCCTAGTCACATCTACATCTAAGTAATCAGACGGGGAGGCCTAGTCACAGCTGCATCTAAGTGATCAGTCGGGGAGGCCTAGTCACAGCTGCATCTAAGTGATCAGTCAGGGAGGCCTAGTCACAGCTGCATCTAAGTAATCAGATGGGGAGGCCTGGTCACAGCTGCATCTAAGTAATCAGACGGGGAGGCCTAATCACAGCTGCATCTAAGTGATCAGATGGGGAGGCCTGGTCACAGCTGCATCTAAGTAATCAGACGGGGAGGCCTGGTCACAGCTACTTCTAAGTGATCAGATGGGGAGGCCTAATCACAGCTGCATCTTAGTGATCAGATGGGGAGGCTTGGTCACAGCTGCATCTAAGTAATCAGACGGGGAGCCCTAGTCACAGCTACATCTAAGTAATCAGACGGGGAGGCCTAGTCACAGCTGCATCTAAGTGATCAGTCGGGGAGGCCTAGTCACAGCTGCTTCTAAGTGATCAGTCGGGGAGGCATAGTCACAGCTGCATCTAAGTAATCAGACGGGGAGGCCTGGTCACAGCTACATCTAAGTAATCAGACGAGGAGGACTAGTCACAGCTGCATCTAAGTGATCAGTCGGGGAGGCCTAGTCACAGCTGCATCTAAGTAATCAGACGGGGAGGCCTGGTCACAGCTACTTCTAAGTAATCAGACGGGGAGGCCTGGTCACAGCTGCATCTAAGTAATCAGACGGGGAGGCCTAATCACAGCTGCATCTAAGTGATCAGTCGGGGAGGCCTAGTCACAGCTGCATCTAAGTGATCAGTCGGGGAGGCCTAGTCACAGCTGCATCTAAGTGATCAGTCGGGGAGGTCTAGTCACAGCTGCATCTAAGTAATCAGACGGGGAGGTCTGGTCACAGCTGCATCTAAGTGATCAGTCGGGGAGGCCTAGTCACAGCTGCATCTAAGTAATCAGACGGGGAGGCCTGGTCACAGCTGCATCTAAGTAATCAGCCGGGAGGCCTAGTCACAGTTACTTCTAAGTAATCAGACGGGGAAGCCTAGTCACAGCTACTTCTAAGTATTCAGACGGGGAGGCCTAGTCACAGCTGCATCTAAGTAATCAGACGGGGAGGCCTAGTCACAGCTGCATCTAAGTAATCAGACGGGGAGGCCTAGTCACAGCTGCATCTAATCAGACGGGGAGGCCTAGTCACAGCTACTTCTAAGTAATCAGACGGGGAGGCCTAGTCACAGCTGCATCTAAGTAATCAGACGGGGAGGCCTAGTCACAGCTGCATCTAAGTGATCAGATGGGGAGGCCTAGTCACAGCTACTTCTAAGTAATCAGACGGGGAGACCTAGTCACAGCTGCATCTAAGTAATCAGACGAGGAGGCCTAGTCACAGCTGCATCTAAGTAATTAGACAGTGATGCCTGGTCACAGCTGCATCTAAGTAATCAGATGGGGAGGCCTGGTCACAGCTGCATCTAAGTAATCAGATTGGGAGGCCTAGTCACAGCTGCATCTAAGTAATCAGATGGGGAGGCCCAATCACAGCTGCATCTAAGTGATCAGACGGGGAGGCCTAGTCACAGCTGCATCTAAGTGATCAGACGGGGAGGCCTAGTCACAGCTACTTCTAAGTATTCAGACGGGGAGGCCTAGTCACAGCTGCATCTAAGTAATCAGACGGGGAGGCCTAGTCACAGCTGCATCTAAGTAATCAGACGGGGAGGCCTAGTCACAGCTGCATCTAATCAGACGGGGAGGCCTAGTCACAGCTACTTCTAAGTAATCAGACGGGGAGGCCTAGTCACAGCTGCATCTAAGTAATCAGACGGGGAGGCCTAGTCACAGCTGCATCTAAGTGATCAGATGGGGAGGCCTAGTCACAGCTACTTCTAAGTAATCAGACGGAGAGACCTAGTCACAGCTGCATCTAAGTAATCAGACGAGGAGGCCTAGTCACAGCTGCATCTAAGTAATTAGACAGTGATGCCTGGTCACAGCTGCATCTAAGTAATCAGATGGGGAGGCCTGGTCACAGCTGCATCTAAGTAATCAGATTGGGAGGCCTAGTCACAGCTGCATCTAAGTAATCAGATGGGGAGGCCTAATCACAGCTGCATCTAAGTGATCAGACGGGGAGGCCTGGTCACAGCTATTTCTAAGTAATCAGACGGGGAGGCCTGGTCACAGCTGCATCTAAGTAATCAGACGGGGAGGCCTAGTCACAGCTGCATCTAAGTAATCAGACTGGGAGGCAAAGTCACAGCTGCATCTAAGTAATCAGACGGGGAGGCCAAGTTACAGCTACATCTAAGTAATCAGACGAGGAGGCCTGGTCACAGCTGCATCTAAGTAATCAGACGGGGAGGCCTAATCACAGCTGCATCTAAGTGATCAGACGGGGAGGCCTGGTCACAGCTGCATCTAAGTAATCAGACGGGGAGGCCTAATCACAGCTGCATCTAAGTGATCAGATGGGGAGGCCTGGTCACAGCTGCATCTAAGTAATCAGACGGGGAGGCCTGGTCACAGCTGCATCTAAGTGATCAGATGGGGAGGCCTAATCACAGCTGCATCTAAGTGATCAGATGGGGAGGCTTGGTCACAGCTGCATCTAAGTAATCAGATGGGGAGCCCTAGTCACATCTACATCTAAGTAATCAGACGGGGAGGCCTAGTCACAGCTGCATCTAAGTGATCAGTCGGGGAGGCCTAGTCACAGCTGCATCTAAGTGATCAGTCAGGGAGGCCTAGTCACAGCTGCATCTAAGTAATCAGACGGGGAGGCCTGGTCACAGCTGCATCTAAGTAATCAGACGGGGAGGCCTAATCACAGCTGCATCTAAGTGATCAGATGGGGAGGCCTGGTCACAGCTGCATCTAAGTAATCAGACGGGGAGGCCTGGTCACAGCTACTTCTAAGTGATCAGATGGGGAGGCTTAATCACAGCTGCATCTTAGTGATCAGATGGGGAGGCTTGGTCACAGCTGCATCTAAGTAATCAGACGGGGAGCCCTAGTCACAGCTACATCTAAGTAATCAGACGGGGAGGCCTAGTCACAGCTGCATCTAAGTGATCAGTCGGGGAGGCCTAGTCACAGCTGCTTCTAAGTGATCAGTCGGGGAGGCATAGTCACAGCTGCATCTAAGTAATCAGACGGGGAGGCCTGGTCACAGCTACATCTAAGTAATCAGACGAGGAGGACTAGTCACAGCTGCATCTAAGTGATCAGTCGGGGAGGCCTAGTCACAGCTGCATCTAAGTAATCAGACGGGGAGGCCTGGTCACAGCTACTTCTAAGTAATCAGACGGGGAGGCCTGGTCACAGCTGCATCTAAGTAATCAGACGGGGAGGCCTAATCACAGCTGCATCTAAGTGATCAGTCGGGGAGGCCTAGTCACAGCTGCATCTAAGTGATCAGTCGGGGAGGTCTAGTCACAGCTGCATCTAAGTAATCAGACGGGGAGGTCTGGTCACAGCTGCATCTAAGTGATCAGTCGGGGAGGCCTAGTCACAGCTGCATCTAAGTGATCAGTCGGGGAGGCCTAGTCACAGCTGCATCTAAGTGATCAGTCGGGGAGGCATAGTCACAGCTGCATCTAAGTAATCAGACGGGGAGGCCTGGTCACAGCTACATCTAAGTAATCAGACGAGGAGGACTAGTCACAGCTGCATCTAAGTGATCAGTCGGGGAGGCATAGTCACAGCTGCATCTAAGTGATCAGTCGGGGAGGCCTAGTCACAGCTGCATCTAAGTGATCAGACGGGGAGGCCTGGTCACAGCTGCATCTAAGTAATCAGACGGGGAGGCCTAATGACAGCTGCATCTAAGTGATCAGATGGGGAGGCCTGGTCACAGCTGCATCTAAGTAATCAGAAGGGGAGGCCTGGTCACAGCTGCATCTAAGTGATCAGATGGGGAGGCCTAATCACAGCTGCATCTAAGTGATCAGATGGGGAGGCTTGGTCACAGCTGCATCTAAGTAATCAGACGGGGAGCCCCAGTCACAGCTACATCTAAGTAATCAGACGGGGAGGCCTAGTCACAGCTGCATCTAAGTGATCAGTCGGGGAGGCCTAGTCACAGCTGCATCTAAGTAATCAGACGGGGAGGGCTGGTCACAGCTGCTTCTAAGTAATCAGACGGGGAGGCCTAATCACAGCTGCATCTAAGTGATCAGTCGGGGAGGCCTAGTCAAAGCTGCATCTAAGTGATCAGTCAGGGAGGCATAGTCACAGCTGCATCTAAGTGATCAGTCGGGGAGGCCTAGTCACAGCTGCATCTAAGTAATCAGACGGGGAGGCCTGGTCACAGCTACTTCTAAGTGATCAGATGGGGAGGCCTAATCACAGCTGCATCTAAGTGATCAGATGGGGAGGCTTGGTCACAGCTGCATCTAAGTAATCAGACGGGGAGCACTAGTCACAGCTACATCTAATTAATCAGCCGGGGAGGCCTAGTCACAGCTGCATCTAAGTGATCAGTCGGGGAGGCCTAGTCACAGCTGCATCTAAGTGATCAGTCGGGGAGGCATAGTCACAGCTGCATCTAAGTAATCAGACGGGGAGGCCTGGTCACAGCTACATCTAAGTAATCAGACGAGGAGGACTAGTCACAGCTGCATCTAAGTGATCAGTCGGGGAGGCATAGTCACAGCTGCATCTAAGTGATCAGTCGGGGAGGCCTAGTCACAGCTGCATCTAAGTAATGAGACGGGGAGGCCTGGTCACAGCTACTTCTAAGTAATCAGACGGGGAGGCCTGGTCACAGCTGCATCTAAGTAATCAGACGGGGAGGCCTAATCACAGCTGCATCTAAGTGATCAGTCGGGGAGGCCTAGTCACAGCTGCATCTAAGTGATCAGTCGGGGAGGTCTAGTCACAGCTGCATCTAAGTAATCAGACGGGGAGGTCTGGTCACAGCTGCATCTAAGTAATCAGATGGGGAGGCCTAATCACAGCTGCATCTAAGTGATCAGACGGGGAGGCCTGGTCACAGCTATTTCTAAGTAATCAGACGGGGAGGCCTGGTCACAGCTGCATCTAAGTAATCAGACGGGGAGGCCTAGTCACAGCTGCATCTAAGTAATCAGACGGGGAGGCCAAGTTACAGCTACATCTAAGTAATCAGACGAGGAGGCCTGGTCACAGCTGCATCTAAGTAATCAGACGGGGAGGCCTAATCACAGCTGCATCTAAGTGATCAGACGGGGAGGCCTGGTCACAGCTGCATCTAAGTAATCAGACGGGGAGGCCTAATCACAGCTGCATCTAAGTGATCAGATGGGGAGGCCTGGTCACAGCTGCATCTAAGTAATCAGACGGGGAGGCCTGGTCACAGCTGCATCTAAGTGATCAGATGGGGAGGCCTAATCACAGCTGCATCTAAGTGATCAGATGGGGAGGCTTGGTCACAGCTGCATCTAAGTAATCAGATGGGGAGCCCTAGTCACATCTACATCTAAGTAATCAGACGGGGAGGCCTAGTCACAGCTGCATCTAAGTGATCAGTCGGGGAGGCCTAGTCACAGCTGCATCTAAGTGATCAGTCAGGGAGGCCTAGTCACAGCTGCATCTAAGTGATCAGTCAGGGAGGCCTAGTCACAGCTGCATCTAAGTAATCAGACGGGGAGGCCTGGTCACAGCTGCATCTAAGTAATCAGACGGGGAGGCCTAATCACAGCTGCATCTAAGTGATCAGATGGGGAGGCCTGGTCACAGCTGCATCTAAGTAATCAGACGGGGAGGCCTGGTCACAGCTACTTCTAAGTGATCAGATGGGGAGGCCTAATCACAGCTGCATCTTAGTGATCAGATGGGGAGGCCTGGTCACAGCTGCATCTAAGTAATCAGACGGGGAGCCCTAGTCACAGCTACATCTAAGTAATCAGACGGGGAGGCCTAGTCACAGCTGCATCTAAGTGATCAGTCGGGGAGGCCTAGTCACAGCTGCTTCTAAGTGATCAGTCGGGGAGGCATAGTCACAGCTGCATCTAAGTAATCAGACGGGGAGGCCTGGTCACAGCTACATCTAAGTAATCAGACGAGGAGGACTAGTCACAGCTGCATCTAAGTGATCAGTCGGGGAGGCCTAGTCACAGCTGCATCTAAGTAATCAGACGGGGAGGCCTGGTCACAGCTGCATCTAAGTAATCAGACGGGGAGGCCTAATCACAGCTGCATCTAAGTGATCAGTCGGGGAGGCCTAGTCACAGCTGCATCTAAGTGATCAGTCGGGGAGGCCTAGTCACAGCTGCATCTAAGTGATCAGTCGGGGAGGTCTGGTCACAGCTGCATCTAAGTGATCAGTCGGGGAGGCCTAGTCACAGCTGCATCTAAGTGATCAGTCGGGGAGGCCTAGTCACAGCTGCATCTAAGTGATCAGTCGGGGAGGCATAGTCACAGCTGCATCTAAGTAATCAGACGGGGAGGCCTGGTCACAGCTACATCTAAGTAATCAGACGAGGAGGACTAGTCACAGCTGCATCTAAGTGATCAGTCGGGGAGGCATAGTCACAGCTGCATCTAAGTGATCAGTCGGGGAGGCCTAGTCACAGCTGCATCTAAGTAATCAGACGGGGAGGCCTGGTCACAGCTACTTCTAAGTGATCAGACGGGGAGGCCTAATCACAGCTGCATCTAAGTGATCAGTCGGGGAGGCCTAGTCACAGCTGCATCTAAGTGATCAGTCGGGGAGGCCTAGTCACAGCTGCTTCTAAGTGATCAGTCGGGGAGGCATAGTCACAGCTGCATCTAAGTAATCAGACGGGGAGGCCTGGTCACAGCTACATCTAAGTAATCAGACGAGGAGGACTAGTCACAGCTGCATCTAAGTGATCAGTCGGGGAGGCCTAGTCACAGCTGCATCTAAGTAATCAGACGGGGAGGCCTGGTCACAGCTGCATCTAAGTAATCAGACGGGGAGGCCTAATCACAGCTGCATCTAAGTGATCAGTCGGGGAGGCCTAGTCACAGCTGCATCTAAGTGATCAGTCGGGGAGGCCTAGTCACAGCTGCATCTAAGTGATCAGTCGGGGAGGTCTGGTCACAGCTGCATCTAAGTGATCAGTCGGGGAGGCCTAGTCACAGCTGCATCTAAGTGATCAGTCGGGGAGGCCTAGTCACAGCTGCATCTAAGTGATCAGTCGGGGAGGCATAGTCACAGCTGCATCTAAGTAATCAGACGGGGAGGCCTGGTCACAGCTACATCTAAGTAATCAGACGAGGAGGACTAGTCACAGCTGCATCTAAGTGATCAGTCGGGGAGGCATAGTCACAGCTGCATCTAAGTGATCAGTCGGGGAGGCCTAGTCACAGCTGCATCTAAGTAATCAGACGGGGAGGCCTGGTCACAGCTACTTCTAAGTGATCAGACGGGGAGGCCTAATCACAGCTGCATCTAAGTGATCAGACGGGGAGGCCTGGTCACAGCTGCATCTAAGTAATCAGACGGGGAGGCCTAATGACAGCTGCATCTAAGTGATCAGATGGGGAGGCCTGGTCACAGCTGCATCTAAGTAATCAGAAGGGGAGGCCTGGTCACAGCTGCATCTAAGTGATCAGATGGGGAGGCCTAATCACAGCTGCATCTAAGTGATCAGATGGGGAGGCTTGGTCACAGCTGCATCTAAGTAATCAGACGGGGAGCCCCAGTCACAGCTACATCTAAGTAATCAGACGGGGAGGCCTAGTCACAGCTGCATCTAAGTGATCAGTCGGGGAGGCCTAGTCACAGCTGCATCTAAGTAATCAGACGGGGAGGGCTGGTCACAGCTGCTTCTAAGTAATCAGACGGGGAGGCCTAATCACAGCTGCATCTAAGTGATCAGTCGGGGAGGCCTAGTCAAAGCTGCATCTAAGTGATCAGTCAGGGAGGCATAGTCACAGCTGCATCTAAGTGATCAGTCGGGGAGGCCTAGTCACAGCTGCATCTAAGTAATCAGACGGGGAGGCCTGGTCACAGCTACTTCTAAGTGATCAGATGGGGAGGCCTAATCACAGCTGCATCTAAGTGATCAGATGGGGAGGCTTGGTCACAGCTGCATCTAAGTAATCAGACGGGGAGCACTAGTCACAGCTACATCTAATTAATCAGCCGGGGAGGCCTAGTCACAGCTGCATCTAAGTGATCAGTCGGGGAGGCCTAGTCACAGCTGCATCTAAGTGATCAGTCGGGGAGGCATAGTCACAGCTGCATCTAAGTAATCAGACGGGGAGGCCTGGTCACAGCTACATCTAAGTAATCAGACGAGGAGGACTAGTCACAGCTGCATCTAAGTGATCAGTCGGGGAGGCATAGTCACAGCTGCATCTAAGTGATCAGTCGGGGAGGCCTAGTCACAGCTGCATCTAAGTAATGAGACGGGGAGGCCTGGTCACAGCTACTTCTAAGTAATCAGACGGGGAGGCCTGGTCACAGCTGCATCTAAGTAATCAGACGGGGAGGCCTAATCACAGCTGCTTCTAAGTGATCAGTCGGGGAGGCCTAGTCACAGCTGCATCTAAGTGATCAGTCGGGGAGGTCTAGTCACAGCTGCATCTAAGTAATCAGACGGGGAGGTCTGGTCACAGCTGCATCTAAGTGATCAGTCGGGGAGGCCTAGTCACAGCTGCATCTAAGTCAGTGGTTCTCAACCTTTCTAATGCCGTGACCCCGCAATACAGTTCCTCATGTTGCGGTGACCCCCAACCCAAAAAATAATTTTGGTGGCTACTTTAAAACTGTAATTTTATTAGTTATGATTCGGAATGTAAATTGTTGTGAATTCTGTGGCTGAGTTCACTTCTGTGGTCACAAGTGGTATTGCAGTCTCTGGGCTTCCTCCCTCAGGTGTTTTGGTGAGCTCGTTGGCTGCCTTGCTATTTAGCTCCACCTGAGTCTGTCTTCCTTGCTCCTTGTCAATGTTCCAGTGTTGGATCTGAGCTACTGCATCTTTCCTTGGGCCTGCTGCTCTGCTAGATAAGTGCTTCTAGTTTGTTTTCTGTTTTTTCTGTCCAGCTTGCTATTAACTTTTGCTGGAAGCTCTGAGAAGCAAAGGGGTGCACCGCCGTGCTGTTAGTTCGGCACGGTGGGTCTTTTTGCCCCTTTGCGTGGTTTTCGTTTTAGGGTTTTTTGTAGACTGCATAGTTCTCTTTGCTATCCTCGCTCTGTCTAGAATATCGGGCCTCACTTTGCTGAATCTATTTCATTCCTACGTTTGTCTTTTCATCTTGCTAACAGTCATTATATGTGGGGGGCTGCCTATTCCTTTGGGGTATTTCTCTGAGGTAAGTCAGGCTTGTATTTCTATCTTCAGGCTAGTCAGCTCCTCAGGCAGTGCCGAGTTGCATAGGTAGTGATAGGCGCAATCCACTGCTGCTTATAGTTGTGTGAGGATAGATCAGGTACTGCAGTCTACAGAGATTCCACGTCTCAGAGCTCGTCCTATTGTTTTTGGTTATTGCCAGATCTCTGTATGTGCGCTGATTACTGCACGCTGTGTTGCCTGATTGCCAGCCTCAACAGTAAATATCTGATATGCATTATGTATAGAGGTAATACAGAGATCACTGGTGACATTATACACAGGACCTCTATATAGTATACAGTGTATAGTGTCAGTGTATAGGTAACACTGACTCACCAGTGACGTCTCTAGGTGAAGTCCTTCATCTTTCATCCAGCACAGACCGCCATCATTCCTTCCAGCCAGGACTCGTTTCTGCAGGAAATAACACAGTTATCTAGAGCTCCGCTTGCAGAACACATTACTTAATTTTTCACAACTTCTACATTACACCACATGAAGATAAAAAGGCGATATAGTGTCACTCTGCACATTAACAGGACCGCCCCCCCATTTAAAACAGTATACTCAAAAAATAAAATAAATACATCACTGCAGTAATAATATCCCTTAATTATCCCCTATTATGCCTATGGTAACACTATTCCCCACCCTGGCCCCGTTTATCTCATTCCTGGCTCCAGCCATATGTTCTCGCATCCTGCCCTCATGAGTATCCATTCTACTCCATATGATCTCCCCATCCTGCCCCACCAGCCTCCATCGTATCCGTCCTGCCCCATGATCCAATCCTGCCCCGTGTCTCCAATCATGCCCCGTATCTACATTCTGCCCATGCCTCAAGTCCTGCCCCCAGTGTGTCCAGCATATTACCCCCATGTTGTCCAGCAATCTGCCCCAGTGTGTCCAGCATATTACCCCCAGTGTCCAGCATTGCCCCAGTGTGTCCAGCATATTACCCCCAGTGTGTCCAGCAACCTGCCCCAGTGTCCAGCATTGCCCCAGTGTGTCCAGAAGTCTGCCCCAGGGTCTCCAGCATTGCCTCAATGTGTCCAGAAATCTGCCAAAGGGTCTCCAGTATTGCCCCAGTGTGTCCAGCAATCTGCCCCATAGTCTCCTGTATTGCCCAAGTGTGTCCAGCAATCTGCCCCATGGTCTCCAGTATTGCCCCAGTGTGTCCAGCATTCTGCCCCATGGTCTCCAGTATTGCCCCAGTGTGTCCAGCATTCTGCCCCATGGTCTCCAGTATTGCCCCAGTGTGTCCAGCAATCTGCCCCATAGTAGTCTCCTGTATTGCCCCAGTGTGTCCAGCAATCTGCCCCATGGTCTCCTGTATTGCCCCAGTGTGTCCAGCAATCTGCCCCATGGTCTCCTGTATTGCCCCAGTGTGTCCAGCATTCTGCCCCATGGTCTCCAGTATTGCCCCAGTGTGTCCAGCAATCTGCCCCATAGTCTCCTGTATTGCCCCAGTGTGTCCAGCAATCTGCCCCATAGTCTCCTGTATTGCCCCAGTGTGTCCAGCAATCTGCCCCATGGTCTCCTGTATTGCCCCAGTGTGTCCAGCAATCTGCCCCATAGTCTCCTGTATTGCCCCAGTGTGTCCAGCAATCTGCCCCATAGTCTCCTGTATTGCCCCAGTGTGTCCAGCAATCTGCCCCATGGTCTCCTGTATTGCCCCAGTGTGTCCAGCATTCTGCCACATGGTCTCCTGTATTGCCCCAGTGTGTCCAGCATTCTGCCACATGGTCTCCTGTATTGCCCCAGTGTGTCCAGCAATCTGCCCCATAGTCTCCAGTATTGCCCCAGTGTGTCCAGCAATCTGCCCCATAGTCTCCTGTATTGCCCCAGTGTGTCCAGCAATCTGCCCCATGGTCTCCTGTATTGCCCCAGTGTGTCCAGCATTCTGCCACATGGTCTCCTGTATTGCCCCAGTGTGTCCAGCATTCTGCCCCATGGTCTCCAGTATTGCCCCAGTGTGTCCAGCATTCTGCCACATGGTCTCCTGTATTGCCCCAGTGTGTCCAGCAATCTGCCCCATAGTCTCCAGTATTGCCCCAGTGTGTCCAGCAATCTGCCCCATAGTCTCCTGTATTGCCCCAGTGTGTCCAGCAATCTGCCCCATGGTCTCCTGTATTGCTCCAGTGTGTCCAGCATTCTGCCACATGGTCTCCTGTATTGCCCCAGTGTGTCCAGCATTCTGCCCCATGGTCTCCAGTATTGCCCCAGTGTGTCCAGAATTCTGCCACATGATCTCCTGTATTGCCCCAGTGTGTCCAGCAATCTGCCCCATAGTCTCCAGTATTGCCCCAGTGTGTCCAGCAATCTGCCCCATAGTCTCCTGTATTGCCCCAGTGTGTCCAGCAATCTGCCCCATGGTCTCCTGTATTGCCCCAGTGTGTCCAGCATTCTGCCACATGGTCTCCTGTATTGCCCCAGTGTGTCCAGCATTCTGCCCCATGGTCTCCAGTATTGCCCCAGTGTGTCCAGCAATCTGCCCCATAGTCTCCAGTATTGCCCCAGTGTGTCCAGCAATCTGCCCCATAGTCTCCTGTATTGCCCCAGTGTGTCCAGCAATCTGCCCCATGGTCTCCTGTATTGCCCCAGTGTGTCCAGCATTCTGCCACATGGTCTCCTGTATTGCCCCAGTGTGTCCAGCAATCTGCCCCATGGTCTCCTGTATTGCCCCAGTGTGTCCAGCATTCTGCCACATGGTCTCCTGTATTGCCCCAGTGTGTCCAGCATTCTGCCACATGGTCTCCTGTATTGCCCCAGTGTGTCCAGCAATCTGCCCCATGGTCTCCTGTATTGCCCCAGTGTGTCCAGCATTCTGCCACATGGTCTCCTGTATTGCCCCAGTGTGTCCAGCAATCTGCCCCATGGTCTCCAGTATTGCCCCAGTGTGTCCAGCAATCTGCCCCATAGTCTCCAGTATTGCCCCAGTGTGTCCAGCATTGCCCCCAGACAGTCAGACATAAAGAAAAAAAAAAAAAGTAAAATCCTCACCTCTCCCGTTCCTAGCGCAGGTCCGGTGCAGCCAGTCAGCGTCTCTCCGGCTCTGCGACGCTCAGGACAGAGAGGCAGAGCGGCGCGCACAGTAGTGACGTCATCGCGCCCTCTGCTCTGAGACGTCGCAGAGTCAGAGGACGCTGCAGCTGCCGGCGCCGCAGGAACCAATAGAGGTGAGTATTAGAGCGGGGGCGGGGCCCAGGGGTGGGGGGAGCTGGCCCTGGTCGTGGCGGCGGACGGCGCCGCCCGAAGATTTAAAGGGGCGTCTTTTTTTTTTTTTTTCTTCTTCTTCTCCCCCCTTCCTACGCCACTGGTGGCGACCCCTGTGTTTTGGTCGTTCGACCCCCCTCGGGGTCGCGACCCCCAGGTTGAGAACCGCTGATCTAAGTGATCAGTCGGGGAGGATTAGTCACAGCTGCATCTAAGTGATTAGTCGGGGAGGCCTAGTCACGCTAAGACATCCCAGCCGTGTGTGATTGTGTCGTAGAAGCGCTGATCAGATCTGATAACGCTTATCTGAATTGTTTTTTATCAGTAAAGATGCATTGCGAAATTACCCAGATGACTTAGCGGACCGCTAAGTCATCTGGGTAATTTCGCAATGCATTTCTGGGAATGGAAGCGGTCGGCCGCACCCCAAGGAGCGGGACAGCTTCGGTGGACGACGGAAGGTGAGTATTTTAATTCTTTTTTTTACAGGTATATGGTGCCTACACTGCTGTATACTACGTGGGCTGTGTTATATACTATGTGGCTGCTATATACGTGGCTGCTATATACTACATCAGGGGTCCCCAACTCCAGTCCTCAAGGCCCACCAACATGTCATGTTTTCAGGATTTCCTTAGTCTTGTGTTATGAACCTGGTGGTTAGGAGCACCCGAAATGACCTGATGGTTAAACTAACACAGGACAAGCTCTGGGAAGTGGGAGCTCTGCTGACCGCAACCCTTAATCCTATCACACACACTAGAAATAGCCGTAGAGCGTACCTAACTCTGCCTAGACGCCTCTTCACAGCCTAAGAGCTAACTACCCCTAGAGATAGGAAATAAAGCCTACCTTGCCTCAGAGAAATTCCCCAAAGAAAAAGGCAGCCCCCACAAATATCGACTGTGAGTTAAGATGAAAGTCACAAACACAGGAATGAAACAAGTTTCAGCAAAGGGAGGCCAGACTTACTAAACAGACTGAGGATAGAAAAGGTAACTTTGCGGTCAGCACAAAAAACTACAAAAAGACCACGCAGAGTGTGCAAAAAGACCCCCGCACCGACTCACGGTGCAGAGGTGCCACTCTGCATCCCAGAGCTTCCAGCTAGCAAGGCAAAATCATGATAGCAAGCTGGACAAGAAAACAAAGAACAACAAATAAACTAGCAGGGACTTAGCTTCTGCTGGAGTAGACAGGTCACCAGAAAGATCCAAGAGCGAACTGAACCAGTACTAGAACATTGACAGCTGGCATGGAGTAACGATCTAAGTGGAGTTAAATAGAGCAGCCAGCCAAAGAATAAACTAGGTCACCTGTGGAAGGAACCTCAGAACCAGCAGCTCCACTCACAGCTACCAGAGGGAGTCCATGGACAGAACTCGCCGAAGTACCATTCATGACCACAGGAGGGAGTTCGATAACAGAATTCACAACAGTACCCCCCCCTTGAGGAGGGGTCACCGAACCCTCACCAGAGCCCCCAGGCCGATCCGGACGAGCCAAATGAAAGGCACGAACCAGATCGGCAGCATGAACATCAGAGGCAACAACCCAGGAATTATCTTCCTGACCATAACCCTTCCACTTGACCAGGTACTGGAGTTTCAGTCTCGAAATACGAGAATCTAAAATCTTCTCCACCACATACTCCAACTCCCCCTCGACCAACACCGGGGCAGGAGGGTCAACGGAGGGAACCATAGGCGCCACGTATCTCCGCAATAACGACCTATGGAACACATTATGGATGGCCAAAGAAGCTGGAAGGGCCAAACGAAATGACACAGGATTGAGAACTTCAGAAATCTTATAAGGACCAATGAAACGAGGCTTAAACTTAGGAGAGGAAACTTTCATAGGAACATAACGAGACGACAACCAAACCAAATCCCCAACACGAAGTCGGGGACCAACACAGCGACGGCGGTTAGCGAAACGTTGAGCGTTCTCCTGGGACAATGTCAAATTGTCCACTACATGAGTCCAAATTTTCTGCAATCTGTCCACCACAGAATCCACACCAGGACAGTCCGAAGGCTCAACCTGCCCTGAAGAAAAAGGAGGATGGAAACCAGAATTACAGAAAAAAGGCGAAACCAAAGTAGCCGAGCTGGCCCGATTATTAAGGGCGAACTCAGCCAAAGGCAAGAAGGACACCCAATCATCCTGATCAGCAGAAACAAAGCATCTCAGATATGTCTCCAAAGTCTGATTGGTTCGTTCGGTTTGGCCATTTGTCTGAGAATGGAAAGCCGAAGAAAAAGACAAATCAATGCCCATCTTAGCACAAAAGGACCGCCAAAACCTCGAAACAAACTGGGAGCCTCTGTCCGAGACGATGTTCTCCGGAATGCCATGCAAATGAACCACATGCTGGAAAACCAATGGCACCAAATCAGAGGAGGAAGGCAATTTAGACAAGGGTACCAAATGGACCATCTTAGAGAAGCGATCACAAACCACCCAGATGACCGACATCCTTTGAGAGACAGGGAGATCTGAAATAAAATCCATGGAAATATGCGTCCAGGGCCTCTTCGGGACCGGCAAGGGCAAAAGCAACCCACTGGCACGAGAACAGCAGGGCTTATCCCGAGCACAAGTCCCACAGGACTGCACAAAAGAACACACATCCCGTGACGAGGAAGGCCACCAAAAGGATCTAGCCACCAAATCTCTGGTACCAAAGATTCCAGGATGACCAGCTAACACCGAACAATGAACCTCAGAGATAACTCTACTAGTCCATCTATCAGGGACAGTTTCTCCGCTGGACAACGGTCAGGTCTATCAGCCTGAAATTTCTGCAGCACCCGCCGCAAATCAGGGGAGATGGCAGACAAAATTACCCCCTCTTTGAGAATACCAGCCGGCTCAGGAACACCCGGAGAGTCAGGCACAAAACTCCTTGAAAGGGCATCAGCCTTCACATTCTTAGAGTCCGGAAGGTATGAAACCATAAAATCGAAACGGGAGAAAAACAGCGACCATCGAGCCTGTCTAGGATTCAACCGTTTGGCAGACTCGAGATAAGTCAAATTCTTGTGATCCGTCAAGACCACCACGCGATGCTTGGCTTCTTCAAGCCAATGTCGCCACTCCTCGAATGCCCACTTCATAGCCAACAACTCTCGATTGCCAACATCATAATTGCGCTCAGCAGGCGAGAACTTTCTAGAAAAGAAAGCACATGGTTTCATCACCGAGCCATCAGAACTTCTTTGAGACAAAACAGCCCCTGCTCCAATCTCAGAAGCATCAACCTCGACCTGAAACGGGAGCGAAACATCTGGCTGGCACAACACAGGGGCAGAAGAAAAACGACGCTTCAACTCCTGAAAAGCCTCAACGGCCGCAGAGGACCAATTGACCACATCAGCACCTTTCTTGGTCAAATCAGTCAACGGTTTAACAACACTAGAAAAATTAGCGATGAAGCAACGGTAAAAATTAGCAAAGCCCAGGAACTTCTGCAGGCTCTTCACAGATGTAGGCTGAGTCCAATCATAAATTGCCTGAACCTTAACAGGGTCCATCTCGATAGTAGAAGGGGAAAAAATGAAACCCAAAAATGAAACCTTCTGAACTCCAAAGAGACATTTAGACCCCTTCACAAACAAGGAATTCGCACGAAGGACCTGGAACACCATTCTGACCTGCCTCACATGAGACTCCCAATCATCCGAAAAGACCAAAATATCATCCAAATATACAATCATAAATCTATCCAGGTACTTTTGGAAGATGTCATGCATAAAGGACTGAAACACAGATGGAGCATTAGAAAGCCCGAATGGCATCACCAGGTACTCAAAATGGCCCTCGGGCGTATTAAATGCTGTTTTCCATTCATCGCCCTGTTTAATACGCACAAGATTATACGCCCCTCGAAGATCTATCTTGGTGAACCAACTAGCCCCCTTAATTCGAGCAAACAAATCAGACAGTAGCGGCAAAGGGTACTGAAATTCGACTGTGATCTTATTAAGAAGGCGGTAATCAATACAAGGTCTCAAAGAACCATCCTTCTTGGCCACAAAAAAGAACCCTGCTCCCAACGGTGATGACGACGGGCGAATATGCCCTTTCTCCAAGGACTCCTTTATATAACTCCGCATAGCGGCGTGTTCTGGCACAGATAAATTGAACAGTCGGCCCTTAGGAAACTTACTACCAGGAATCAAATTAATAGCACAATCGCAATCCCTATGAGGAGGTAGGGCTCTGGATTTGGGCTCATCAAATACATCCCGGTAATCCGACAAAAATTCAGGGATTTCAGAAGGAGTGGAAGACGAAATTGACAGCAATGGAACATCACCATGTACCCCCTGACAACCCCAGCTGGACACAGACATTGATTTCCAATCCAACACTGGATTATGGACCTGTAGCCAAGGCAACCCCAAAACGACCACATCATGCAGATTATGCAACACCAAAAAGCGAATATCCTCCTGATGTGCAGGAGCCATGCACATGGTCAATTGAGTCCAGTACTGAGGCTTATTCTTGGCCAAAGGCATAGCATCAATTCCTCTCAATGGAATAGGATACTGCAAGGGTTCCAAGAAAAAACCACAGCGCCTGGCAAACTCTAAGTCCATCAAATTCAGGGCAGCGCCTGAATCCACAAATGCCATAACAGAATAGGACGACAAAGAGGAAATCAGAGTAACGGACAAAAGAAATTTAGACTGTACCATAACAATGGTGGCAGACCTAGCGAACCGCTTAGTGCGCTTAGGACAATCGGAGATAGCATGAGTGGAGTCACCACAGTAAAAACACAGCCCATTCTGACGTCTGTGTTCTTGCCATTTAGCTCTGGTCAAAGTCCTATCACATTGCATAGGCTCAGGCCTCTGCTCAGAGAATACTGCCAAATGGTGCACAGCTTTGCGCTCACGCAAGCGCCGATCGATCTGAATGGCCAAGGACATAGACTCATTCAGACCAGCAGGCGTGGGAAATCCCACCATAACATCCTTAAGGGCTTCAGAAAGACCCTTTCTGAAAATTGCCGCCAGGGCACACTCATTCCACTGAGTAAGCACAGACCACTTTCTAAACTTCTGACAATATACCTCCGCTTCATCCTGACCCTGACACAAAGCCAGCAAGATTTTCTCTGCCTGATCCACTGAATTTGGTTCATCATAAAGCAATCCAAGCGCCAGAAAAAACGCATCTACATCACGCAATGCAGGATCTCCTGGCGCAAGGGAAAATGCCCAGTCTTGAGGGTCGCCACGCAACAAAGAAATAATGATTTTTACTTGCCGAACGTGGTCACCAGAGGAGCGGGGTTTCAAAGCAAGAAACAGTTTACAATTATTTTTGAAATTCAGGAATTTAGATCTATCCCCAGAAAACAAATCAGGAATTGGAATTCTAGGCTCTAACATCGGATTCTGAACTACAAAATCTTGAATGCTTTGTACCCTTGCAGTGAGATGATCCACAGAAGAGGACAGACCTTGAATGTCCATATCTACACCTGTGTCCTGAACCACCCAGAGGTTAAGGGGAAAAGAAAGACAAAACACACTGCAGAGAGAAAAAAAAAAGGTCTCAGAACTTCTCTTATCCCTCTATTGAGATGCATTAACACTTTGGGCCAGCTGTACTGTTATGGACCTGGTGGTTAGGAGCACCCGGAATGACCTGATGGTTAAACTAACACAGGACAAGCTCTGGGAAGTGGGAGCTCTGCTGACCGCAACCCCTAATCCTATCACACACACTAGAAATAGCAGTGGAGCGTACCTAACTCTGCCTAGACGCCTCTTCACAGCCTAAGAGGTAACTACCCCTAGAGATAGGAAATAAAGCCTACCTTGCCTCAGAAAAATTCCCCAAAGAAAAAGGCAGCCCCCCACAAATATTGACTGTGAGTTAAGATGAAAGTCACAAACAGAGGAATGAAACAAGTTTCAGCAAAGGGAGGCCAGACTTACTAAACAGACTGAGGATAGAAAAGGTAACTTTGCGGTCAGCACAAAAAACTACAAAAAGACCACGCAGAGTGTGCAAAAAGACGCCCGCACCGACTCACGGTGCGGAGGTGCCACTCTGCATCCCAGAGCTTCCAGCTAGCAAGGCAAAATCATGATAGCAAGCTGGACAAGAAAACAAAGAACAACAAATAAACTAGCAGGGACTTAGCTTCTGCTGGAGTAGACAGGTCACCAGAAATATCCAAGAGCGAACTGAACCAGTACTAGAACATTGACAGCTGGCATGGAGTAACGATCTGAGTGGAGTTAAATAGAGCAGCCAGCCAAAGAATAAACTAGGTCACCTGTGGAAGGAACCTCAGAAGCAGCAGCTCCACTCACAGCCACCAGAGGGAGTCCATGGACAGAACTCGCCGAAGTACCATTCATGACCACAGGAGGGAGTTCGATAACAGAATTCACAACAGTCTTGCCCAGGTAATAATTGTATCACCTGTGCAATGCAAAGGAAATCCTGAAAACATGACCTGTTGGTGGGCCTTGAGGACTGGAGTTGGGGACCCCTGCACTACATGACTGGTATATACTACGTGGCTGTCTGTGTTATATACTATAGAAGGGAAATGAAAGCCAGCACTCAATCAGTACAGTTCACGGTGCCAGTGAACGGGATATTCAATCCCACAACTCATAAAGTCAGAATAAGTAAACACAAGAGCACAATAAGGACTAATTTACATGAGTTACCTATTCCCAAACACTTTAGTGAGTGTAGACATTCCATTAACCAGCTGCGTTTTAGGGTCATTGATGGGGTCCCTGCTTTGAGGAGAGGGGGTGATAGGACATTGAAACTTAAACAAAAGGAGCTAAGGTGGATCTCAATACTAGAGACGTTACAGCCAAGAGGGCTAAATGTAGATTACAATCTACAAATATGTATGGTTTAATATAGCTATTATATGTGAGGACTGGATGGTCCATATTATTTATAATTATTTATAATATCAATATGTATATCCTGTGCCTTAATCCTCATGTGGCATCCCCCGTGTATTTTTAATTTTGTGCTGTACATGCTTTTAATTGTTTTTTCTTCTTTTTTTCTCTTTTGTCTTTTTTTGTGTATTTAGGATTTGATATCCAAGGAACATACGGAGGACATTGGGGATTTTTTTCCCCCTTTTCCCCTTGTCTTTTTTCCGGCTGATTTTCAGTTTCTCCTCCTTTTGATCCTTGTCTGCCAAATCACCTTACTAACAGGGCATCCTATGTGAGTATAAGGCGGTTGCCATGGATTTGGCTAAGTGTATATCATCCCTATCAGTGCTGATGTGGTGCGGCATATGGGCGTGCGGGGGGTGTTGGCGCTGATGCGCCTTGCTCCTCCCTGCCGATCATGTGGTTGCGCCCTCTGCCTGATGGTCTGGGTGATGACGTTCCTCCTGCGACGCTGGGCGTGGGCGCTGTGTGTCACACCAGGTTGCGATCACATGACCGCTCTCCTGGTGTGCGCTCTGCGCAGGCGCCGGCGTCCGACGGTGGATGGATACCTTTACATGGGTAGGTGTTGACTATTGGTCAGCAGCACCTGTGCCCCTTTTTGTTTAACAGATGGTGATTTGACGATCGATATATGGACTTATATGGGACCGTGCGATTGGGTGAACCATCGTCATGACAACGAAACAGCTATAGCCAGGATTGGACGTTCGATTTGTTATTATGCTCCCTGTGTGTTTCTTTTAAAATTATTATAGATTTCTATATGATGAGGCGGTGATTGGTTGTTAACTGCTTGATTTTATAATGTTATATGTAATATGCATGTCTCAAATGCGATTTTACTGGGATTTAATAAAGGCTGCCCCTTGATAGTGATTGGTTCCTTTATTGGTTCCACACTATTTAAGATGGCCACTGTGGATGTTTTGTATACTTGACAAAGGCCAACCCGGCCGAAACGTTGTATCTTGTTGTATGGCTGAATAAAGACCTTTTTGGACACGACTTCACCTGGTATGGACGCTGCTCTTTTTTCTTTTTATGCTATTATGGGTCTGATTGGATCCTCGGACTCTTGAGCGTGCATCCTTTATCTGAGTGCTGGTGGTGAACTTTCTCTAGTATTGCTATATACTACGTGGCTGTCTGTGTTATATACTACATGGCTGCTATATACTACGCGGCTGTGCTTTATACTAAGTGGGCTGTGTTATATACTAGGTGGCTGCTATATACCACATCGCTGTGCTATATACTACGTGGCTGTTCTATATACTACGTGGCTGCTATATACGTGACTGCTATATACTACGTGGCTGCTATATATTACGTCGCTGTTATATACTATTTGGCTGCTATATACATCGCTGTGTTATATACTACGTGCCTGTGCTATATACTACATGGCTATGCAATATACTACATGGCTGTCTGTGTTATATACTACATGGCTGCTATATATTACGTTGCTGTGTTATATACTATGTGACTGCTATATACTACATTGCTGTTATATACCACGTGCCTGTGATAAACTACGTGGCTGTGCCATCTACTGCGTGGGCTATGTTATATACTACATCGCTGTGCTATATACTATGTGGCTGCTTTATACTACATGGCTGTGCTATATACTACGCGGCCGGCCGCGACCAATCAGAGATATTGCCGCGGGATTTAAACACCGCTTCGGTGATTAGTCGTGCCCGGCCAACCGCGACCAATCAGCGAAACGCATTCCGGCCACGAATTGGTGCGGGATTTGAACCACGCGACCAGTCAGCGATATTGGCACGGAATTTAACCCCCACTCACAGCGCGACATACATACATAGTCTAGAATACCCGATGCTTTAGAATCGGGCCACCATCTAGTATAACATAACAAGAATGGATCCGTAAAATCCTCTGCTACTCAGATGGTCCGTGTGGGAGACGTTTTATTGACGCACCCATAGACTTGAATGTGTGCTTCTCATCCAAGAAGAGGTAAGTAGAGCATGCTGACATATTTGTTCTCAGTCGGCCAGAGAGAAATATCGTTCATCTAAGCACAGATGGGTTGGTGCGATGTCTGATTTCTAGCTGCACAAGCGCAGAGGTGAGCCATGTCTAGAAGGCAAACCCCAGCCACGAGCCCTCCTGCAAAGCGGCACTAGCGGCCTGTGCGTCACATCACGGCCGGCAGGGGGCGCTAGTGCTGTGCGGTTCATACAACTCTATGATCAGCGGCAGGAACACGTGACTGATAGTACAGGACGGAGTGTCAGGCGCTTGACTGCACGCTCAGCGGGTGAGTACGGGAGCGGTGATCGTACATGTAGGGTTCAGCCTGGCGTTACCGGGCACTGCTGGGTGTGAGGAGTGCGCGATACTGTGTCTCTATGTAATGGAGCCTGTATGTGTGTAATGTCTCCATGACAGGATGGACGCTGCGCCCACGTGTTTCTGTTCGGAGTCTGACTACTGCTCAGACTGTGGCTCGGTGCTGCCCCCTCCTGGTACGCAGGATACGGTCACCTGCCGGTCCTGCGGCCATAGCACACTGGTGACAGGTAGGTCCCCGGCCTCCCCCGCAGAGGTCCCCGGCCTCCCCCGCAGAGGTCCCCGGCCTCCCCCGCAGAGGTCCCCGGCCTCCCCCGCAGAGGTCCCCGGCCTCCCCCGCAGAGGTCCCCGGCCTCCCCCGCGGTCCTCTGCTTCCCCCTCGGTCCCCGGCCTCCCCCGCGGTCCTCTGCCTCCCCCGCAGAGGTCCCCGGCCTCCCCCGCGGTCCTCTGCTTCCCCCTCGGTCCCCGGCCTCCCCCGCGGTCCTCTGCCTCCCCCGCAGAGGTCCCCGGCTTCCCCCGCAGTCCACGTCACCTCTCTCCTCTCTTCCAGAGTTCCTGGGGAAGTACGTGCACAGATCGGTCATATTTAATCACCTGGACGCCATATCGCTGACCAATGAGGCAGAGGAAGATGGAGCTTTGAAAGGGCCCCTGGTAATGTATATATGGGAAGTGCCGATATCTGCCTGATCCTCCAGCGCCTGTATGAGCAGAGCATGGGTGCCATAATCACCCTATTGTTCTGCACAGGTTGTGTATGCGAGCCCATGCCCTTAGGCCGGTTTCACACGTCAGTGGCTCCGGTACGTGAGGTGCCCGTTTCCTCACGTACCGGAGCCACTGACACACGTACACACATTAAAATCAATGCATCTGTTCAGATGTCACTGATTTTTTTGCGGACCGTGTCTCCGTGTGCCAAACATGGAGACATGTCAGTGTTCGTGGGAGCGCACGGATTACACGGACCCATTAAAGTCAATGGGTCCGTGTAAAACACGTACCGCACACAGACGTGGTCCATGTGCCGTGCAGGAGACAGCGCTACATTAAGCGCTGTCCCCCCCCACTGGTGCTGAAGCCGCGATTCATATCTTCCCTGCAGCAGCGTTTGCTGTAGAGAAGATATGAATAATAGTGTGTAAAATCCAGATCCAGGTCCCCACGCCCTGTGCGCCCCTCCCCCCCCATAGGGGTGGGGCCGCATATTCATTACTGTAAATGAGCGGCCCCACGTGAACGCTCATACAGTACAAGGTGCAGCCAGGACAGGACGCTGCGAGGGAGCTGAGTGAGTATTTTAACCACAGCGGCGGCGGGGGGGAGTTTGGGCGCACAGGAGGTGGGAGAGGGTGGGGACCTGGATCTGGATTTTACACACTGTTATTCATATCTTCTCTACAGCAAACGCTGCTGCAGGGAAGATATGAATGGGGCTTCAGCACGATGCAGGGGACAGCGCTAAACTTTAGCGCTGTCTCTGGCACGGTGCGTGTGGTACTCAGTGGGCACACGGGCGGCGCACGTGTGCCACACTGATGTGCCACAGAAACGCACCGGGACACGGATAATTCCGGTACCGATTTTTCCGGTACCGGAATTATCTGGACGTGTGAGACTGCCCTTAGACTGGTGACGGCAGAACCCCCTAATAGCAACGGGTTTGACTTGTGTGGGGAGCCGGGCGGCCGATGAGATGTCAGTCGCACATGTCCGCTCTCACACTGCCAATTGTGCTCCCGGATATTCGCCAGCTGATGTGTGATCCGTCGCCTGTCTCATAGATCACCCAGGGGAGCTCGGCAGAGTGACCCGTCAGCCAAGTGATTGGCCTATCATTCGTCTGACAGCCATCTAATGAGTGTGGCCAGCCTCAGCATTGAGCCCGTACACCACACTGTGTGCACATGGTGTATTGTGGGTCCAGTACGTGTACCAGGACTCTGACACCCCCCAACTATTGTCAGTGTTAGAACAGGCACACTCAAATCTGCTTTAACTCCTTCATAACCTTTGAAATACTGATACGTCAAAAGTCGTGTCCCTGCTCACTCGCATCTTCCACAGCACATGATGGCTGATGTAATAGAAAGTTGCGTTAAATTCTACCTTTATCTGTGATCTGATATTTTGTTCCAGAGAAATTCGGGTATTTCTATGGGTCGGACACTGATTTCACTGAGAATCTGCCTCCAGAGATTATTTTAAATGAAGGGGACGTTACCGATGTGAGACATGTAGTGACTGACAGTCTGCTCACATAATCACATACCACTCTGTGCAGAGATCAGAACTAACAGCATACAGCAGACCTACCACATGTAAGGCCATGTGCGCACGTCGAGTATCTGAGTATTTCACCTCAGTATTTGTTCCTCTCCTGTTTTGGGCTTACAATCAGAGGAAAAGAATAGAAACACGTCACCACTTCTGTATTTTTCACCCACTCCTGGTTATGGCTTACAAACCAAACACTTCGGTAAAAAAAATCTCACAAGTGCCCAACATGTGGACGTGGCCTTATGAGACAGAGTTTACTTCTGTTGTGCTTTGTTAGTTCTGAGTACAGAGCTGTGCGAGATTATGAGAACAATGTGTCGGTCATTACATGCCTCACACTGGTAACACCTCCTTTCATTTAAAATAAGCTATGGAGGCAGATTCTCGTGCAGATCAGTGACCGGCCCATAAATCTTAAATGGAATCTGTCATCAGGTTTTTTCTACATAATCTGAGAGCACCATGATGTAGAAACAGAGACCCTTGTTCCAGTGATATGTTACTTTCTGGGCTGTATTTTGCTGTTACAATACAAACAGTGCTTTATCAGCAGGAGATGATCACTATAGGACAACTGGCCTCTCGCCTGGTAGTCCAACCAGGCCCACAGCACTGATTAGCAGCTCTGTCCCTATACAATATACACAGAAAGCTGGGGTGTTGCACACGGCTCAACAATTGAGGTCTGCTATCAAAACTGCTGTACCCAGTAAACTAAGTGATACATTGCTGGAATCAGGGTCTCTGTCAGATTACAGAACTAAACTGCTGACAGATTCCCTTTAACCCCTCATTTATGTTTAAGAAAAGCATGGATTTCTCTGGAATAAGACATCACATTGCAGATATCAAGGTATGATTTTATGCCGATTTCTATGACTTGTGATTTTCATCATGCGTAAAAACCTGGACCATTGTTCATCAGTGTTTTGGGTCCGATTGTCATCCGTGTTGGTCAGCGAGTCCGTTTTTATAATCCGTGATTATTCATGGATGGAGAATGAAAAAAACACTGCGAAGCTTCTCCTATTCATTAGAATGTTATTCACAAACCGCAGACAGATTGTACAATCCCGACCGCGTGCCGTCAGTGACCCAAAGACTTGATCAAAAGCCGACTTGTGTCTGTGGTTGGGAGGAAAAAAGAAAAAACCTGGTCATGTGAACAGTCCCTTAGACTATGATGAGTACGTGTTGTATCCATGAAGAACCTGAGACCTTGCACGTGACCCATGGACCTCCTAATGGTAGTGTGGCCATTAGGACGGGTGCTGTTGTTTTTTCCCCAATTTCCTTTACATACGGCTATTTGCTATGCCATTGAAATCAGTTGGCCATCATGTGAGTCTTCTTTCTTTCAGATCGATCGGCGCTGCAGCCGCTGCGGGTGCGAGAAGATGGTCTATCACACCAGGCAGATGCGCTCTGCAGATGAGGGGCAGACAGTGTTTTACACATGTGTGCAGTGTCGGTGCGTACCTGTTTGTACTTTGTTAGTTGTATGTTATTTCTTAGTCTGTTATATGTGACCGTGAAATGGGCAGTTTTATTAAAACCACCCAAAAGGAAAACTTTGTTCCCCCAACAACCAATCACAGCGCAGGTTTTTATTTTACCAAAGCAACTTCGGAAATGAAAGCCCCTTTTATATATATTTGGCGCTTTAGATGCCTTATTGCCACACAGTATGGAAACCCCAAGACACCTTTCAATAAGTATCCAAGGGAGATAAAGAAACCAGAAATGTGTATATGTGTGCATCATAAGTGTGCAAGGAAATATCCTTAGATTTGTTAGTAATTGTGACCACAGAGGCCGTAATTGGGACAGCTAGAAATTTCTAATTTGCACGTCCTCCCAATTCTACCTAATGGCAGAGATGATCGGGAGACCTGTAAGAAGTGCGGGTATATGGGCACGTACATGGCACAGGTTCCTTAGCCACCCGTGGTCACTAGTCCCATTTGTTATTCACACGTGCAAACAATGAAGGGTCCTGCAAAAGCCCCATGTAACGTCTTTTTTGTCTTTTCTCTTTACAGCTTACAGGAGAAAGAAGATTCTTGATCCAGAGATTTCTGTATTTAAAAAAAATTTGCATACAGAATTTTTTTTTAATTAAACTATTTTTTTCTTGTTTTGCACGCTTTCTTCTTGGTAACTGTTCTCCTATTTTCCTTTTGGATATAAACGGTTTGGTATCCTTACATGCGGCTTTAGGAAGCTGTAGACACCTTTTCTAGGCCAAGTTCACAACTGATTTGTGGAGCGACTTTTGCTCTGAAAATCCCCAGGAATTTGCAGTACAATAGAAGTGAACGGGATTTTCAAAATCCTTGTCTCCCATTGCGGGGACAAAGTAGCAAACAAAAGCGTGGTGTGGATTTTGCACTTATATCAGGCTCAGTAATATACGGATGTCATTACGGTATTTAACCTGTTCAGCGTTTACTAAATAGAGTACCGTGAAATCCGCAAGTATCACATGCAGAATTGTAACCAAATCCGCAGCGAATATTTTCTGCAATGTGTGAGCATAAAAAAATGCAAACGCCATCCCGCCTCGTCATGGCGACTGTAATTGGGACAATCCTAACTCTGACAAGCATGTAGAGAAGGACTGCGACGGACCGGGCCCAACTAGTGGACACACAGCCAAGGGAAACCACATCAATTATGCCCAGCTCAGAAGAAAGGCAGGCCTTTATATGCACATGATACGGACAGACGAAAAACCCCAAAGGTATGAACTGGGGTATAAACTGGTGTGCATGCAGCATTTAAGCGCACATTCACACTAGGTCCCCACTTGGCATTTTCTGTGCTTTGCTACCTCACAACCTGGAATTTGATGGTGTTTCCGTTTTTTTTTTTTTTGTGAGGGTTTGTATCAGTTCATGTAAAGAACATTGCAAAGACAAAAAACGCTCAAATATCCTGAGTAGAGAATATAGTACACCGCACACTCTATGTATATTGCAAATGGTGAAAATTTATTAGCAAAACAACTATGCGATATGAAAGCGACCAGAGGTAATTGACGTTTCGGCCCTACCAGAGCCTTAATCATACAATCGCTAGGGAAAAATAGAAATAAAATATATAAGTATACAGTATGTACAATAAACAATATTCAGAATCGGTGAATAGAACAAAAATTTCAAATAATAAAGTTCCCAACCTGGATGAAGAAAACAAAGGAAAGGGTAAAAATAAAGGGAGTAAAACATAGTGACTGTGAAACATCATGATATGCATTATACAAGAAACACCACGTATATCCGCAAATAAAGGGGTGGGGGCGTAGGTATTAACACAATCACAGGGGTAAAAAGGCTAAGGAAGCCAGATCATATGACTGAATACATAAATAGAACAGTGGCCACATTACAGACTTCACTACCTTTTACTTCCAGATTAATATGGACATGATTACCCCATTTCATTACGCACTTTACAACATGTTGTCCCATTCATTATTACACTATGACCCTTACGGCGCAACCAAGTCACATCCACGGCTTCATCTCAGATAGGCACATTGGCCAGGCACATTTCCTAACATGTATGGGCCATTAGGCCACACATTGCAGCTCCAGCGTTACTTAGTTTCCAGGCACACACAGTATCGCTGTCCGCGCAGGCGCAGTAGCATCCCCCACGCCGCTGACATCACTGCAGCGCCTGCGTTCCCTAGCAACCAGACACAGAATTGCTGGCCGCGCATGCGCAGTAACATCTCCACGTCATTTACATCACTTCCGGTATTGCAGGTCCTACTTCCGGTGCGCGCATTTAAACCACAGCAGCGCAGGTCACGCTACACTCTGGCATCAGGGCGCGGGAGCGCCGCTCATTAGCCTGACTTCTAAGGTAAACCTCCCCTACTCTCTACAGGCCGGGCCGCCGCCACTTGGACACATAGATGCCATTATAACTTACATGTCCCTTACCTCCCCATACTTTTACTTATCCACAGACCCCACAGCAGGGCAGTCTTTGCGACTTGGCACCTAAGGTACATCACATACCATTCTATCATGATCACCATATCCTCTCTGAACCTTCTGCTTACATACGTTTACCATCTTTTCTACAGTGTATACCTTTACCTCCAAGGATCTCTATCCTCTCCTCTTTGCACAACAAAGGTAAAAAATACTTCTACTGTTCTATTTATGTATTCAGTCATATGATCTGGCTTCCTTAGCCTTTTTACCCCTGTGATTGTGTTAATACCTACGCCCCCACCCCTTTATTTGCGGATATACGTGGTGTTTCTTGTATAATGCATATCATGATGTTTCACAGTTACTATGTTTTACTCCCTTTATTTTTACCCTTTCCTTTGTTTTCTTCATCCAGGTTGGGAACTTTATTATTTGAAATTTTTGTTCTATTCACCGATTCTGAATATTGTTTATTGTACATACTGTATACTTATATATTTTATTTCTATTTTTCCCTAGCGATTGTATGATTAAGGCTCTGGTAGGGCCGAAACGTCATAATTACCTCTGGTCGCTTTCATATCACATAGTTGTTTTGCTAATAAATTTTCACCATTTGAAATATACATACAGAGTGTGCGGTGTACTATATTCTCTATTTACGTGGGGCTTCCACAGCCCACTGCACCTCGCTCCCTTATCATCCTGAGTACGCGCCAATTTTCTTTACCTACAAATATCCTGGGTAACAGTGTTCTGCCTTCAGCATCTTTGTGTGCTGACTGATGTTGGATCACACGATTCAGATGTCACTCGTCACATAATGCTGACGCAGCCAGGCATTCCGGTTACCATGGTGATGTCACGTTCAGTCCGCGTCGCGATTCTATTGGCTGGAGTTCCCTTTTTATAGCCTCTATCTGTGCCGACCCCTGAGGAAGGCTTTGCCAAAACGTGCGTTGGGGTGTGTGTACATCCAGGAGCTTGACCCCCTTGGTATATTATTTATTTGTAGGTAACTATATATTCTAAGTATTTACCGTATTTTCCGCTTTGTAAGACGCACTTTATTTCCCCCAAATTTGGGGGGGAAATGGGGGTGCGTCTTACAAAGCGGATATACCGCTTACCGTTACAGGCTGGGATGAGGGGGTGTCCGCCGCCGCGGTTGTCCGCCACTGCTGCCGATCGCCATCACTGCCGCGGTTGTCCGCCACTGCTGCCGCGGTTGTCCGCTGCTGCCCCGGGTGATGGAGGCTCCGGTGCTGAGGGGGGCTCTGGCGACATTTTGTGAAAGACCAGAGCCCCCTGGCAGTTCGTCCATGCTTTCCTGTATGACTGACTCCGGGAAAATGGCCGCCGGAATCTCGGGAGATGAGATTTCAGTGCTGAGATCTCATCTCTCGAGATCCCGGCGGCCATTTTCCCGAAGTCCACCGCACAGGAAAGCATGGACGAACTGCTGGGGGGCACTGGCCTTTCACAAAATGTCGCCAGAGCCCCCTGCAGCACCGGAGCCCCCCTGCAGACCCCCTCATCCCAGCCTGCAGCAATGCTCCACTCCTGCCTCCAACAATGACCCTGGGACCCTGATCCACCGCAGCCACAACCCCTGGTAAGCAATAAGACGCATGGATTATAAGAAGCCCCCCCAATTTATTAAAAAAAAGGTTTTTTCCTATTTTTCTCCTCAAAATTTGGGGTGCGTCTTATAATCCGGAGCGTCTTGCAAAGCGAAAAATACGGTATTTCACTTCTAATTATGTTTTGGATATTGGACAATAGGTATTTTGGGGTTGTGCATTATTTTTATGAGACCCATGTTTGGGATCTAGGATTTAAGCATATAGAGCCATTTGGCATGCACCTGTACTTGCTGTGCACCTATTTTGTATGTGTGCATATATTTTCCCTGTTATCTGATTCTTTGAATAAACTATTGTATTTAACTGTTACCCTGGACGCTTGGACGTTTCTTTTTGTCTTTGTAATGTATTTACAACGATTTGCCTGATATGTTTTAGTACAGCCTTAAGGTACCGTCACACTTAGCGACGCTGCAGCGATACCGACAACGATCCGGATCGCTGCAGCGTCGCTGTTTGGTCGCTGGAGAGCTGTCACACAGACAGCTCTCCAGCGACCAACGATCCCGAGGTCCCCGGTAACCAGGGTAAACATCGGGTAACTAAGCGCAGGGCCGCGCTTAGTAACCCGATGTTTACCCTGGTTACCAGCGTAAAAAAACAAACAGTACATACTTACATTCAGCTGTCTGTCCCTTGCCGTCTGGTTCCTGCACTGACTGCTGGCCGTAAAGTGAAAGCACAGCACAGCGGTGAGTCACACAGCGGTGACTCACCGCTGTGGCTGTGCTCTGCTTTCACTTTACAGCCAGCAGTCAGTGCAGGAACCAGACGGCAAGGGACAGACAGCTGAATGTAAGTATGTACTGTTTGTTTTTTTACGCTGGTAACCAGGGTAAACATCGGGTTACTAAGCGCGGCCCTGCGCTTAGTAACCCGATGTTTACCCTGGTTACCAGTGAAGACATCGCTGAATCGGTGTCACACACGCCGATTCAGCGATGTCTACGGGGAGTCCAGCGACGAAATAAAGTTCTGGACTTTCTTCCCCGACCAGCGATCTCCCAGCAGGGGCCTGATCGCTGCTGCCTGTCACACTGGACGATATCGCTAGCGAGGACGCTGCAACGTCATGGATCGCTAACGATATCGTCTAGTGTGACAGTACCTTTAGGCCGGTTTCACACGTCAGTGGCTCCGGTACGTGAGGTGACAGTTTCCTCACATACCGGAGCCACAGACACATTTAGACACATTGAAATAAATGCATCTGTGCAGATGTCATTGATTTTTTGCGGACCGTGTCTCCGTGTGCCAAACACGGAGACATGTCAGTGTTCGTGGGAGCGCATGGATTACACGGACCCATTAAAGTCAATGGGTCCGTGTAAAACACGTACCGCACACGGACGTTGTCCGTGTGCCGTGCAGGAGACAGCGCTACTCTAAGCGCTGTCCCCCCTTCCCCCCCCCCACTGGTGCTGAAGCCGCGATTCATATCTTCCCTGCAGCAGCGTTTGCTGTAGAGAAGATATGAATAATCCGTGTTTAACCCCTTTCTGACATCGGACGTACTATCCCGTCCATGTGGGGTGGGCCCCTATGACCATGGACGGGATAGTACGTCCAGCGCGATCGGCGGCGCTCACGGGGGGAGCGCCGCCGATCGCGGCCGGGTGTCAGCTGTTTATCGCAGCTGACATCCGGCACTATGTGCCAGGAGCGGTCACGGACCGCCCCCGGCACATTAACCCCCGGCACACCGCGATCAAAGATGATCGCGATGTGCCGGTGGTACAGGGAAGCTTCCCGCAGGGAGGGGGCTCCCTGCGGGCTTCCCTGAGCCCCCCGCAGCAACGCGATGTGATCGCGTTGCTGCGAGGGTCTAACCTCCCTCCCTGCTCCCTCCAGCCCCGGATCCAAGATGGCCGCGGATCCAGGTCCTGCAGGGAGGGAGGTGGCTTCACAGAGCCTGCTCAGAGCAGGCACTGTGAAGGCTGCAGCGCTGCATGTCAGATCAGTGATCTGACAGAGTGCTGTGCAAACTGTCAGATCACTGATCTGTGATGTCCCCCCCTGGGACAAAGTAAAAAAGTAAAAAAAAAAAATTTCAAATGTGTAAAAAAAAAATAAAAAAAAATATTCCAAAATAATGAAAAAAAAAAAAAAAATATTATTCCCATAAATACATTTCTTTATCTAAATAAAAACAAAAAAACAATAAAAGTACATATATTTAGTATCGCCGCGTCCGTAACGGCCCGACCTATAAAACTGGCCCACTAGTTAACCCCTTCAGTAAACACCGTAAGAAAAAAAAAAAAGGCAAAAAACAACGCTTTATTATCATACCGCCGAACAAAAAGTGGAATAACACGCGATCAAAAAGACAGATATAAATAACCATGGTACCGCTGAAAATGTCATCTTGTCCCGCAAAAAACGAGCCGCCATACAGCATCATCAGCAAAAAAATAAAAAAGTTATAGTCCTGAGAATAAAGCGATGCCAAAATAATTATTTTTTCTATAAAATAGTTTTTATCGTATAAAAGCGCCAAAACATAAAAAAATGATATAAATGAGGTGTCGCTGTAATCGTACTGACCCGAAGAATAAAACTGATTTATCAATTTTACCAAACGCGGAACGGTATAAACGCCTCCCCCAAAAGAAATTCATGAATAGCTGGTTTTTGGTCATTCTGCCTCACAAAAATCGGAATAAAAAGCGATCAAAAAATGTCACGTGCCCGAAAATGTTACCAATAAAAACGTCAACTCGTCCCGCAAAAAACAAGACCTCACATGACTCTGTGGACCAAAATATAGAAAAATTATAGCTCTCAAAATGTGGTAACGCAAAAAATATTTTTTGCAATAAAAAGCGTCTTTCAGTGTGTGACGGCTGCCAATCATAAAAATCCGCTAAAAAACTCGCTATAAAAGTAAATCAAACCCCCCTTCATCACCCCCTTAGTTAGGGAAAAATTAAAAAAATGTATTTATTTCCATTTTCCCATTAGGGTTAGAGTTAGGGCTAGGGTTAGGATTAGGGTTAGGGCTAGGATTAGGGTTAGGGCTAGGGCTACAGTTTGGGTTGGGGCTAAAGTTACAGTTAGGGTTTAGATTACATTTACGGTTGGGAATAGGGTTGGGATTAGGGTTAGGGGTGTGTCAGGGTTAGAGGTGTGGTTAGGGTTACTGTTGGGATTAGGGTTAGGGATGTGTTTGAATTAGGGTTTCAGTTATAATTGGGGGGTTTCCACTGTTTAGGCACATCAGGGGCTCTCCAAACGCGACATGGCGTCCGATCTCAATTCCAGCCAATTCTGCGTTGAAAAAGTAAAACAGTGCTTCTTCCCTTCCGAGCTCTCCCGTGTGCCCAAACAGGGGTTTACCCCAACATATGGGGTATCAGCGTACTCAGGACAAATAGGACAACAACTTTTGGGGTCCAATTTCTCCTGTTACCCTTGGGAAAATACAAAACTCGGGGCTAAAACATATTTTTTGTGGGAAAAAAAAAGATTTTTTATTTTCACGGCTCTGCGTTATAAACTGTAGTGAAACACTTGGGGGTTTAAAGCTATCACAACACATCTAGATGAGTTCCTTAGGGGGTCTAGTTTCCAAAATGGTGTCACTTGTGGGAGGTTTCTACTGTTTAGGTACATTAGGGGCTCTGCAAACGCAATGTGACACCTGCAGACCATTCCATCTAAGTCTGCATTCAAATGGCACTCCTTCCCTTCTGAGCCCTCCCATGTGCCCAAACAGTGGTTCCCCCCATATATGGTGTATCATCGCACTCAGGACAAATTGGGCAACAAATTTTGGGGTCCAATTTCTCCTGTTACCCTCAGGAAAATACAAAACTGGGGGCTAAAATAATTTTTGTGGGAAAAAAATTGTTTTATTTTTACGGCTCTGCATTATAAACTTCTGTGAAGCACTTGGTGGGTCAAAGTGCTCACCACACCTCTAGATAAGTTCCTTAGGGGGTCTACTTTCCAAAATGGTGTCACTTGTGGGGGGTTTCAATGTTTAGGCACATCAGTGGCTCTTCAAACGCAACATGACGTCCCATCTCAATTCCTGTCAATTTTGCATTGAAAAGTCAAACGGCGCTCCTTCCCTTCCGAGCTCTCCCATCCGCCCAAACAGTGGTTTACCCCCACATATGGGCTATCAGCGTACTCAGGACAAATTGTACAACAACTTTTGGGGTCCAATTTCTTCTCTTACCCTTGGGAAAATAAAAAATTGGGGGCGAAAAAATAATTTTTGTGAAAAAATATGATTTTTTATTTTTACAGTTCTACATTATAAACTTCTGTGAAGCACTTGTTGGGTCAAAGTGCTCACCACACCTCTAGATAAGTTCCTTAGGGGGTCTACTTTCCAAAATGGTGTCACTTGTGGGGGGTTTCAATGTTTAGCCACATCAGGGGCTCTCCAAACGAAACATGGCGTCCCATCTCAATTCCAGTCAATTTTGCATTGAAAAGTCAAATGGCACTCCTTCGCTTCCGAGCTCTGCCATGCGCCCAAACAGTGGTTTACCCCCACATGTGGGGTATTGGCATACTCAGGACAAATTGTACAACAATGTTTGGGGTCCATTTTCTCCTGTTACCCTTGGTAAAATAAAACAAATTGGAGCTGAATTAAATTTTTTGTGAAAAAAAAGTTAAATGTTCATTTTTATTTAAACATTCAAAAAATTCCTGTGAAGCACCAGAAGGGTTAATAAACTTCTTGAATGTGGTTTTGAGCACCTTGAGGGGTGCAGTTTTTAGAATGGTGTCACACTTGGGTATTTTCTATCATATAGACCCCTCAAAATGACTTCAAATGAGATGTGGTCCCTAAAATAAAATGGTGTTGTAGAAATGAGAAATTGCTGGTCAACTTTTAACCCTTATAACTCCCTAACAAAAAAAAATTTTGGTTCCAAAATTGTGCTGATGTAAAGTAGACATGTGGGAAATGTTACTTATTAAGTATTTTGTGTGACATATCTCTGTGATTTAATTGCATAAAAATTCAAAGTTGGAAAATTGCGAAATTTTCATAATTTTCGCCAAATTTCCGTTTTTTTCACAAATAAACGCAGGTACTATCAAAGAATTTTTACCATTGTCATGAAGTACAATATGTCACGAGAAAACAATGTCAGAATCACCAGGATCCATTGAAGCGTTCCAGAGTTATAACCTCATAAAGGGACAGTGGTCAGAATTGTAAAAATTGGCCCGGTCATTAACGTGCAAACCACCCTTGGGGGTAAAGGGGTTAAAGCTCCATGTCCCCACCCCCTGTGTGCCCCCCCGCTGTTATTAAAATACCCGGCGGTCACGTGGGGCCGCCGATTACAGTCATGAATATGCGGCTCCACCTCCCATAGGGGTGGAGCCGCATGTTCATTACTGTAAATGAGCGGCCCCACGTGACCGCTCATACAGTAGAAGGTGCGGCCAGGACAGGAAGCAGCGCCAGCCAGCGAGGGAGCCGGGTGAGTATTTTAATAACAGCGGGGGGGGGGGGGACATGGAGCTTTATTTTAAACACGATTATTCATATCTTCTCTACAGCAAACGCTGCTGCAGGGAAGATATGAATGGCGGCTTCAGCACCAGATGCAGGGGACAGCGCTAAACTTTAGCGCTGTCTCCTGCACAGTGCGTGTGGTACCCAGTGGGAACACGTGTGCCACACTGATGTGCCACAGAAACGCACCGAGACACGGATAATTCCGGTACCGATTTTTCCGATACCGGAATTATCTGGACGTGTGAGACTGCCCTCATAGAGTGCATGTTATCTCCCATCATTGGGTTATTACGTTACATCAGACATGCAATATTTTCCTTGGAGTTATTTGACATGTAAAGAACATGCCAACAACTGAGAACCTTTTCTGGTTTTATTTTTTATTGTGAAGCAAAGAAATAGGACAAAATGGCTGAAATCTTCAGTGAGCATAACTATTCACCCCCCTAAAGTCAGTACTTTGTAGAGCCTCCTTTTGCAGCAGTTACATCTGCAGGTCGCTCTGGATAAGTATCTATGAGCTTTCCACAACTTACCACTGTCAAAACTGCTCCAGCTCCTTCCAGTTAGGCCGCCTTCACACATCTGTTTCTGTGCTTGTATGTGGTCTGTTTTTTTGTTTTGTTTTTTTTTTAAGGCCACAAATACGGACATACCCACACCCATTGTATTCAATGGTGGTGCACACGTGTCAGGTTTTTCACACGGTCCATGTGAAAAACCTGCACTTTTCTTTGTGCAGTACGGACAAAATGCGTGCTGCACATGTGCAAATGATGAGACGGATGATAACTTGACACGTATCGGCGCCTGGGAAGAAGCGGTACAGTTTGTGCTGTTCCCAGGCGCCGTCTGCTGTCATCATTGTCTCCTGCTCGCGCTGATCTTGACCAGGAGACGATGGGAGTTGTATTTGGCAGCAGCTGTGTAACTCTTGTGTAAAATAAAGAAATTAAAAAAAAAAACTGAGGGGTCTCCTTCGCAATTTTTATAACCAGCATAGGAAAAGCCCATGGCTGGGGGCTGATTTTACTAATATGGGAAAAGGGGCAATATCCCATAAGGTTCCCAGACTATTAATAACAGCTGTTTACTTAGCCTTTCCTGGTGAATTTATGGGAAATGACAGAAAAAAAAATGACGGGTAAAATATGGCACTTAGCCTCGCTTTTCCCACTTGCCCTGTGGCAAGTGGGGTAATAGGGTTGGAGTTGATGACGCCCCTATTTCTAACCCCATAGTAAGTTTGGAAATAAACACACAGCAAGAATAAAGTCCTTTATTTGAAATAAAACAAAACACCCTGTTACTCATTTGTTTTAAAAATTAAGCACCGTTATACTCACCTTACACCTAAACAATTTTATTAAGCACCAAAGAAACATAAAACCGTACACGATAGAACCATCTTTTTTTGGCCCAGATTAACGTCAGCCATGGGCTTTCCCTCTGCTGGTTATGAAAATTGCACAGGAACCCACAATGTGTTCTAATTCTTTGTTATACATCTGCTGAATACAACTCCCATTGTCAGTATTTGGTCAGTAGTTCACAACTGTATTTGTAATCCAAAACCAGGAGTGGAACAATCAGAGCAAAAGTATAATAGAAACACTTCACCATTTATTAATTTCTCCCCTACTTTTTTTTGGCTTACAAATACCGAGGTAAAATACTAACGTGTGAACGTAGCCTTATTAAACTCTACAGCTCCTTCAGGATTACTTTTGGTGTCTGTGCTGCCTCTCTGATTAATGCCTTCCTTGTCCAAGCTGAGAGTTTTGGTGGGAGGCCCTCTCTTGGCAGGATTGTCGTGGTGCTATGTTCTTTCCGTTTGATAATATATTTAATGGTGCTTTGGGGGATCATCAGAGATTGAGATTTTTTTTATAACCCAACCCTGAATTATACTTCTCAACAACTTTGTCCCTGACTTGTTTGTAGATCTCCTTGGTCTTCATGGTGTTGTTTGGTTAGTGATGTCTCTTGCTTAATGGTGTTGCTGCCTCTGTAGCCTTTCAGAAAAGGTGTACAGTTGTGCTCAAAAGTTTACATACCCTGGCAGAATTATTGCTTTCTTGGCCTTTTTTCAGAGAATATGAATAACACCAAAACTTTTTCTCTACTCGTGGTTAGTGGTTGGGTGAAGCCATTTATTGTCAAACTACTGTGTTTTTTCTTTTTAAATCATAATGACAACCCAAAACATCCAAATGACCCTGATCAAAAGTTCACATACCTAATTTCTTAAAGGGAACCTGTCACCCCTTTTTTTCAGTAGGAGATAAAAATACCGTTAAATAGGGCCTGAGCTGTGCTTTACAATAGGGTATTTTTTGTCCCCTGATTCCCTACCTATGCTGCCGAAATACCTTACAAAAGTGTCCTTTTTCGCCTGTCAATCAGGCTGGTCAGGTCAGATGGGCGTGGTCACAGCGCTGTTTCTCCCCCACATCTTGCTTATGTTCCCGTTGGTGGCGTAGTGCTTCTCGCATGCGCAAGTGCCGAATGCACTGCGCAGCTGTAGAAAAAGAGCGCGCTCGCCGCTATTCAGCGGTTTCTCGGTGGGCGCGGCCATCTTCCTGAGGCCGCGCGTGCGCAGATGGAGTCTCCTGCTTCCCGGGGCTTCAGGAAAATGGCTGCGGGATCCCGCGCGTGCGCAGATGGACATTGCGGCGGCCATTTTCTTGAAGCCGAAATGGATGAGGTTCTTTATTTTCTCGGTAGAGCTGCCCACTCTTCTTGGCATAAAGCCTCCAGTTCCTGTAAGTTCTTAGGCTGTCTAGCATGAACTGCGTGATTGAGATATCCCCAGAGTGTGTCAATGATATTGAGGTCAGGAGAATGAGATGGCCACTCCAGAACCTTCACTTTGTTCTGCTGTAGCCAATGACAGGTTGACGTGGAATTGTGTTATGGATCGTTGTCATGTTGGAACATCCAAGTACGTCCCATGCGCAGCTTCTGGGCTGATGTGTGCAAATTTGCCTCCAGTATTTGCTGATAACGTGCTGCATTAATCTTTCCTTCAACTTGACCAAGTTTCCTGTGCCTGTGTAGCTCACATATCCCCCAAAACATCAGCGACCCACCTCCGTGTTCCTTTCATCATAAACGTTGACCTCTCTCCAAATATAACGTTTATGGCTGTGGCCAAAAGTTCAATTTTGGACTCATCACTAGTGTTGAGCGATACCTTCCGATATCGGAAAGTATCGGATAGGATCGGCCGATATTCAAAAAATATCGGATATCGCCGATACCGATACCCGATCCCAATGCAAGTCAATGGAACCAAAATATCAGAATTAAAATAAACCCTTTCTTTCCTTGTAGGTTCATTCTACATGAAGGAAAACAACTAAGAATAATGCAGGATGTATTTGGGGAGGTGGCGGAGACATTAAAGTCATAGAGGTTTAGCCCAATCAAATAGAATAGCATGTTTTTTTGTTTTTTTTTAAAGACGTTCGGAGTGACAAAGATATTGACTATGTAAATATTTTTTTTATTTTGTCAGATATTGATGTTTCACTATTCCACGACCTTCCCCTTCTTTTTTTTTTTTACTTTTCCCACACTTTCATCTTCATCATCATCAGCATCTTTGACATCAACTTCTTCTTCACCTTATTCATCTTCTTCTTCATCCTTTACCTTTTTTTTTATTACATTCTTCATATTCATTTTATTCAACTATTATTATTCTTCCTATTCTACATATTCATTTTATTCAACTGTATTATTCTTCCTATTCTACTTCTTCATCATATTCTCATTTGTGACAGGCATTCCCGTAGTTGTTATCTATAAAAGTTGGAAGATTACACCTTCCGTTCTGCCAGTCACAAAAGTTATTTGTCCGCTTTCAGTTTGGCCTGCAGCATCAGGCTTTATCCAGGGGCACCACGAGGAGGAACGGACTCACCCCCATACACTGCTTAGTCTTCTTCTGCATATAATTGAGATAATATCTTTTGCTCTGATATTAAGTGTTATGCTTAATGTTCTTCTGCTCTTTGTTCTGCAGCCTCTTGTTCTTCTGCTTCTCAGTCTTCTATGTCGTCGTCTCCAGTGTCGTCATCTCCGCCGTCGTCATCTCCGCCGTCGTCGTCTCCGCCGTCGTCGTCATCGGGGTGGTCTTCCGGGTTGTCGTCGTCGTCATCGGGGTGGTCTTCCGGGTCGTCGACTTTAGGGTCTTCAACTTGGAAATGTAGCAGAAGGTACAAGAAGGCTGAGAAAATGCCAAGAACCTGATGATGGAACTGGAACTCGGATGGCTACCCGAAGGTTCAAGAGCCTATGGAACTACCGAGGACCAGCTGACGTTACTGGAACCCGGTTACTAAGCAGGAGGTACCCGTGCTAAAAAGCACTACCAAGGACCGCCTGACGTTGGCGGAACTCGGATACCCAGAAGGAGGCACCTAAGCCAAAGGCTCTGCCCGGAACCAGCTGACGGTACTGGAACCAGGATGGGGAGCAGAAGGTACAAGAGCAAAAGACACTGCCGAGAACCAGCTGACGGTACTGGAACCCGGATGGGTAGCCGAAGGTCCAAGAGCCAATGGAACTACCGAGGACCAGCTGACGTTACTGGAACCCGGTTACTAAGCAGGAGGTACCCGTGCTAAAAAGCACTACCAAGGACCGCCTGACGTTGGTGGAACTTGGATACCCAGAAGGAGGCACCTAAGCCAAAGGCTCTGCCCGGAACCAGCTGACGGTACTGGAACCAGGATGGGGAGCAGAAGGTACAAGAGCAAAAGACACTGCCGAGAACCAGCTGACGGTGCTGGAACCAGGTGGTGGACCCCAAGGCCCACAGGAGAGGAGAGAACAGCTAGGCCGCGAGGCAGCCGCAGTTACCGAACCCCAACAGTCCTACAGGGGGAGCAGGGCCTACTGGCACTACAGAACCAGCCTTGACTACCAGTTCACGCAGCCCACATAGGAAGCTCCTAAACTGGAGGCACCCTGGAGTTGGCTAACCCGACCGCACCACGACGGGGCAAGCATAGGCGTCTCAGTGAGCTTGACACTACCCGGAAACAGCTGACGGTGCTGGAACCAGGTTTGGCACGAGGGAGTACCTGTGACAAAAACACTGCCGAGAACCAGCTGGCGGTGCTGGAACCCAGATGCGTTGCCCCAGTGTGCAAGAGCCAATGGCACGACCGAGGACCAGCTGACGGGGCTGGAACCCGGTTACTAAGCTGTAGGTGCCCGCGCTTAAAAGCACTACCAAGGACCGCCTGACGTTGGCGGAACTCGGATACCCAGGAGGAGGCACCTAAGCCAAAGGCTCGGCCCGGAACCAGCTGACGGTGCTGGAACCAGGTGGTGGACCCCAAGGCCCACAGGAGAGGAGAGAACAGCTAGGCCGCGAGGCAGCCGCAGTTACCGAACCCCAACAGTCCTACAGGGGGAGCAGGGCCTACTGGCACTACAGAACCAGCCTTGACTACCAGTTCACGCAGCCCACATAGGAAGCTCCTAAACTGGAGGCACCCTGGAGTTGGCTAACCCGACCGCACCACGACGGGGCAAGCATAAGCGTCTCAGTGAGCTTGACACTACCCGGAAACAGCTGACGGTGCTGGAACCAGGTTTGGCACGAGGGAGTACCTGTGACAAAAACACTGCCGAGAACCAGCTGGCGGTGCTGGAACCCAGATGCGTTGCCCCAGTGTGCAAGAGCCAATGGCACGACCGAGGACCAGCTGACGGTGCTGGAACCCGGTTACTAAGCTGTAGGTGCCCGCGCTTAAAAGCACTACCAAGGACCGCCTGACGTTGGCGGAACTCGGATACCCAGGAGGAGGCACCTAAGCCAAAGGCTCGGCCCGGAACCAGCTGACGGTGCTGGAACCAGGTGGTGGACCCCAAGGCCCACAGGAGAGGAGAGAACAGCTAGGCCGCGAGGCAGCCGCAGTTACCGAACCCCAACAGTCCTACAGGGGGAGCTGGGCCTACTGGCACTACAGAACCAGCCTTGACTACCAGTTCACGCAGCCCACATAGGAAGCTCCTAAACTGGAGGCACCCTGGAGTTGGCTAACCCGACCGCACCACGACGGGGCAAGCATAAGCGTCTCAGTGAGCTTGACACTACCCAGAAACAGCTGACGGTGCTGGAACCAGGTTTGGCACGAGGGAGTACCTGTGACAAAAACACTGCCGAGAACCAGCTGGCGGTGCTGGAACCCAGATGCGTTGCCCCAGTGTGAAAGAGCCAATGGCACGACCGAGGACCAGCTGACGGTGCTGGAACCCGGTTACTAAGCTGTAGGTGCCCGCGCTTAAAAGCACTACCAAGGACCGCCTGACGTTGGCGGAACTCGGATACCCAGGAGGAGGCACCTAAGCCAAAGGCTTGGCCCGGAACCAGCTGACGGTGCTGGAACCAGGTGGTGGACCCCAAGGCCCACAGGAGAGGAGAGAACAGCTAGGCCGCGAGGCAGCCGCAGTTACCGAACCCCAACAGTCCTACAGGGGGAGCTGGGCCTACTGGCACTACAGAACCAGCCTTGACTACCAGTTCACGCAGCCCACATAGGAAGCTCCTAAACTGGAGGCACCCTGGAGTTGGCTAACCCGACCGCACCACGACGGGGCAAGCATAGGCGTCTCAGTGAGCTTGACACTACCCGGAAACAGCTGACGGTGCTGGAACCAGGTTTGGCACGAGGGAGTACCTGTGACAAAAACACTGCCGAGAACCAGCTGGCGGTGCTGGAACCCGGATGCGTTGCCTATCAAAGATTGTCTTCCTACAGCCCCAACTAGCGGTGTTGGAGCAAAGGGTAAGCAGGGGGAGCAGAGTGTAGGCCGAAGCCTGCACTGGAGTCAGCTTTGTGTCTGCGTTGCGTTTGCAGGACACTTTGCCGGCTACACAGTGGGGGAACAGCAGGCGGTGCTGAACCCCACTAACACATTGGCTGGTGTTTTTCTCTGTGCAGCTAGCACTTCCGGGCAAAAACTAGCGGTGTTATAGCCCAGGGGCAGCAGGAGGAGGAGAGGAGCAGAGTGTAGGCCGAAGCCTAGTTGAACCAATTTCAAAGGTAACCTTTAACCCCCCCTCAGGTGTTACAAAGTACAAGAGCCACACCTTGTGCAGCATTAATGCTGCACAAGTAAAAGGTTGCTCTATTAATTTTTCTACTTGCACACGCTGAATGCAACATGTACACAATTTAGCCCATTCTACAGTCAAACTGTAGTTGAGGCGTGACTTGTATTTTTAAGGAGACGCAGCATAGGTGTCCCAAATAACGCCTTTGTGCTTGGCGCAGCTTCCTGAGCGTTGTTTTTTGCTGTACAGGAGTCTGCGCTCTTGTGTTATCCCTTGGCAATGCCCTGTTAGCGCTGCCCGTCTTATGACCTCATTTCATGTTGGCCGCTGCGGTTAACGATGGCCATAAATCCCAGACCCACAGTGCCTTTTCATAAAGTCACACTGCGGTGCTGGGATTCGTGGCCTTGAGCAGTAAATATTTTCGACGCTCACACACGTCCTTACACCTGCTTCAGACTGGGCGGCCTCTGCTGATCCCTTTTCGCATGCCGCGGCCATGAGGCCGCACAGTCTGAAGAAGGCGGAAGGAGATGAGTGACGACAGGCGAACATATGCACTGCTCGTGCCCATAAACCACACCCTCACTGACAAAATAAATAAGACAATGAGGGGCGTTGTTTCACGCAGGGCGGATGCACAGGCGCAGCCAGCTAACCATGATGTCAAAAGACGGGAAGCGCTACCAAGGGGGGTGCTGCGTATCATTTGAAAGGAAAGTCACACCTCAGGGACAGTGGAATGGTCTCAATGAGACACATTTTGTACGTGTTGAGTTCCATGTGGGCAAGGAGAAAAAGTCAGCCACCTTGTACAAATGCAGCAGTACTGCTGAACAAGGTGGCTGTTCTACATAGAAACACCTGGGGGTGGGGGGCACGCTCCCTTCAATTTCAGTTCATGTGCCTGCATGGCGTTTGCAGGTCACGTTGCCGGCTACACAGCTGGGGAACAGCTGGCGGTGCTGAATCCCACTGACACATTGGCTGGTGTTTTTCTCTGTGCAGCTAGCAATTCCGGGCAAAAACTAGCGGTGTTAGAGCCCAGGGTCAGCAGGAGGAGGAGATGAGCAGAGTGTAGGCCGAAGCCTCCACTGGTGGCAGCTTTTGGTTGGTTGTGCCAGCGTGGCTTGTGCTGGAGACGATGTCGGCTACACAGCAGGGGAACAGCTGGCTGTGCTGAACCCCACTAACACATTGGCTGGTGTTTTTCTCTGTGCAGCTAGCACTTCAGGGCAAAAACTAGCGGTGTTAGAGCCCAGGGTCAGCAGGAGGAGAAGAGGAGCAAAGTGTAGGCCGAAGCCTAGTTGAACCAATTTCAAAGGTAACCTTTAACCCCCCCTCAGGTGTTGCAAGGTACAAGAGCCACACCTTGTGCAGCATTAATGCTGCACAAGTAAAAGGTTGTTCTCTTCATTTTGCTCCTTGCACACGCTGAATAAAACACGTACACTATTTAGCCCATTATACTGTCAAACAGTAGTGGAGGCGTGACTTTTCTTTTGAAGAAGACGCAGCACAGGTGTCAAAATTTACACCTAGGTGCTGGGCGCAGACTCCTTACTGTTGTTATTTGCAGTACAGGAGAGTGCGCTCTTCTGTTATCCCTTGGCAATACCCTGTTAGTGCAGGCCGTCTTATGACCTCATTTCACGTTGGCCGGTGCGGTTAACGATGGCCATAAATCCCAGACCCACAGTGCCTTTCCATAAAGTCACAATGCGGTGCTGGGATTCGTGGCCTTGTGCAGTAAATATGTTCGCCGCTCACACATGTCCTTACACCTGCTTCAGACTGGGCGGCCGCAGCTGATCCCTTATTGCCTGCCACGGCCATGAGGCCGCACAGTCTGAAAAAGGCGGAAGGAGGGGAGTGAAGACAGGCGAACATATGCACTGCTCGTGCCCATCAATCACACCCTCGCAGTCAAAATATATGAGACAACGAGGGGCGTTGTGTCGGGCAGGGCGGACGCACAGGCACAGCCAGCCAACCAATGATGTCTGAAGACGGGCAGCGCTACCAAGGGGGGTGGTGCGTGTCATTAAAAAGGAAAGTCACACCTCAGGGACATTGTAATGGTCTCTAATGAGACACATTTTGTACGTGTTGAGTTCCACGTGGGCAAGGAGAAAAAGTCAGCCACCTTGTACAAATGCAGCAGTACTGCTGTACAAGGTGGCTGTTATACATAGAAACACCTGGGGGTGGGGGGCAGGCTCACTTCAATTTCAGTTCATGTGCCTGCGTGGCGTTTGCAGGTCACGTTGCCGGCTACACAGCAGGGGAACAGCTGGCGGTGCTGAACCCCACTAACACATTGGCTGGTGTTTTTCTCTGTGCAGCTAGCAATTCCGGGCAAAAACTAGCGTTGTTAGAGCCCAGGGTCAGCAGGAGGAGGAGAGGAGCAGAGTGTAGGCCGAAGCCAGCACTGGTGGCAGCTTTTGGTCAGTTTGCCAGCGTGGCTTGTGCTGGACACGATGCCGGCTACACAGCAGGGGAACAGCTGGCGGTGCTGAACCCCACTAACACATTGGCGGGTGTTTTTCTCTGTGCACCTAGCACTTCCAGGCTACAACTGGCGGTGTTATAGCCCAGGGTCAGCAGGAGGAGGAGAGGAGCAGAGTGTAGGCCGAAGCCTAGTTGAACCAATTTCAAAGGTAACCTTTAACCCCCCCTCAGGTGTTGCAAGGTACAAGAGCCACATCTTGTGCAGCATTAATGCTGCACAAGTAAAAGGTTGCTCTCTTAATTTTTCTCCTTGCACACGCTGAATAAAACACGTACACTATTTAGCCCATTCTACTGTAAAACAGTAGTGGAGGCGTGACTTTTCTTTTTAAAGAAAAGCAGCACAGGTGTCGAAAATAACACCTTGGTGCATGGGCGCAGCTTCCTGAGCGTTGTTATTTGCTGTACAGGAGTCTGCGCTCTTGTTATCACTTGGCCATGCGCTGTGAGTGCTTCCTGTCTTCTGACCTCATTTCATGTCGGCCGTTGCGGTTAGCGATGGACATGAATCCCAGACCCACTGTGTGTTTTCAAAAAATCACACTGCGTGGCTGGGATTCGTGGCCTTGTGCAGTAAATATGTTTGACGCTCACACATGTCCTTACACCTGCTTCAGACTGGGCGGCCTCATCTGATCCCTTATCGCATGCCGCGGCCATGAGGCCACCCAGTCTGAAGAAGGCGGAAGGAGATGAGTGAACACAGGCAAACATATGCACTGCACATGCCCATCAATCACACCCTCACTGTCCAAAAAAATAAGACACCGAGGGGCGTTGTTTCGAGCAGGGCAGACGCACAGGCGCAGCCAGCTAACCAATGATGTCAAAAGACGGGCAGCGCTAACAAGGGTGGTGCTGCGTATCATTAGAAAGGAAAGTCACACCTCAGGGACAGTGGAATGGTCTCAATGAGACACATTTAATACGTGTTTAAACGTGGGCAAGGAGAAAAAGTCAGCCACCTTGTACAAATGCAGCAGTACTGCTGTACAAGGTGGCTGTTATACATAGAAACACCTGGGGTTGGGGGGCAGGCTTCCTTCAATTTTAGTTCATGTGCCTGAGTGGCGTTTGCAGGACACGTTGCCAGCTACACAGCAGGGGAACAGCTGGCGTTGCTGAACCCCACTGACACATTGACTGGTGTTTTTCTCTGTGCAGCTCGCATGTCTGGGCAAAAACTGGCGGTGTTAGAGCCCAGGGTCAGCAGGAGGAGGAGAAGAGCAAAGTGTAGGCCGAAGCCTGCACTGGTGGCAGCTTTTGGTCGGTTGTGCCAGCGTGGCTTGTGCTGGACACGATGCCGGCTACACAGCAGGGGAACAGCTGGCGGTGCTGAACCCCACTAACACATTGGCTGTTGTTTTTCTCTGTGAAGCTCGCATTTCCGGGCAAAAATTAGCGGTGTTAGAGCCCAGGGTCAGCAGGAGGAGGAGAGGAGCAAAGTGTAGGCCGAAGCCTGCACTGGTGGCAGCTTTTGGTCGGTTGTGCCAGCGTGGCTTGTGCTGGACACGATGCCGGCTACACAGCAGGGGAACAGCTGGCGGTGCTGAACCCCACTAACACATTGGCTGTTGTTTTTCTCTGTGAAGCTCGCATTTCCGGGCAAAAACTAGCAGTGTTAGAGCCCAGGGTCAGCAGGAGGAGGAGAGGAGCAGAGTGTAGGCCGAAGCCTAGTTGAACCAATTTCAAAGGTAACCTTTAACCCCCCCTCAGGTGTTGCAAGGTACAAGAGCCACACCTTGTGCAGCATTAATGCTGCACAAGTAAAAGGTTGCTCTATTTAGTTTGCTCCTTGCACACGCTGAATAAAACACGTACACTATTTAGCCCATTATACTGTCTAACAGTAGTGGAGGCGTGACTTGTCTTTTTTTAAGGAGACGCAGCACAGGTGTCAAAATTTACACCTAGGTGCTGGGCGCAGATTCCTGAGCGTTGTTATTAGCTGTACAGGAGTCTGCGCTATTGTGATCCCTTGGCCATGCGCTGTGAGCGCTGCCTGTCTTCTCACCTCATTTCATGTTGGCCGTTGCGGTTAGCAATGGATATGAATCCCAGGCCCGCAGTGTGTTTTCAAAAAATCACACTGCGTGGCTGGGATTCGTCGCCTTGTGCAGTAAATATGTTTGCCGCTCACACATGTCCTTACACCTGCTTCAGACTGGGCGGCCTCAGCTGATCCCTTATCGCCTACCACGGCCAGGAGGCCGCACAGTCTGAAGAAGGCGGAAGGAGATGAGTTAAGACAGGCGAACATATGCACTGCACATGCCCATCAATCACACCCTCGCAGCCAAAATATATGAAACGAGGGGGGTTGTGTCGGGCAGGACGGACGCACAGGCACAGGCAGCCAACCAATGATGTCAGAAGACGGGCAGCGCTACCAAGGGGGGTGGTGCGTGTCATTAAAAAGGAAAGTCACACCTCAGGGACATTGTAATGGTCTGTAATGAGACACATATTTTACGTGTTTAATTCTACGTGGGCAAGGATAAAAAATCAGCCACCTTGTACAAATGCAGCAGTACTGCTGTACTAGGTGGCTGTTATACATAGAAACACCTGGGGGGTGGGGCCAGGTTCCCTTTAATTTCAGTTCATGTGCCTGCGTGGCGTTTGCAGGTCACGTTGCCGGCTACACAGCAGGGGAACAGCTGGCGTTGCTGAACCCCACTAACACATTGGCTGGTGTTTTTCTCTGTGCAGCTAGCACTTCCGGGCAAAAACTAGCGGTGTTTAAGCCCAGGGTCAGCAGGAGGAGGAGAGGAGCAGAGTGTAGGCCGAAGCCTGCACTGGTGGCAGCTTTTGTTCTGTTGTGCCAGCTGGCGGTGCTGAACCCCATTGACACATCAGCTAGTGTTTTTTCTGTGTAGACAACACTTCCAGGTGGCAACTGACAGTGTTGAAACCCAGGGAATCAAAGAGGAGCAGAGTGTAGGCCGAAGCCTGCAGTAGAGCAAGTTGAAAGGGAACCTTTAACCCCCCCCCAAGCATTTGTTGCTGAAAGAGCCATCTTGTACAGCAGTAATACTGCACATGGAAAATGGTGGCTCTGAAAATTATGCTCCTTGCAAACGCTGAAGTACACACTCATATAATGTGTTCCCTCACACTGTCAAACCGTCCCGGAAGTGGGACTTTCCTTTGTAATGTGACACAGCAAAGCCGTCATTCCAACCCCCTTGGTGCCGTGCGCCACCTCCTCAACGTTGTTTGGTTCTGTCACGGAGCCCGCGCTGTAATGTTATCCCTTGGCCATGCACAGTTAGCGGTGCCCGTCTTCTGACATCATGTAGGTGTCAGGCTGGCAGTGCCTGTGCGTCCAAGCTGCCCGAGATCCAACCTTGCAGTGTCATCTAATGTAGTCCCACTGCGGTCCAGGGATCCATGGGCATGCGCAGTGCATATCATCGCCTCTCACTCACCTCCTTCCTGCTTCTTCAGACTGTGCGGCGTCACGGCCGTGGCATGCTATTAGGGATCAGCTGACGCCGCCCAGTCTGAAGAAGCGTGAAGAAGGGGAGTGAGAGGCTAGTATATGCACTGCGCATGGCCATGGATACCAGGCCCACTGTGGGATCACATTAGACGACACTGCGAGGTGGGATTTCGAGCAGCGTGGACGCACAGGCGCAGCCAGGACGACAACAAATGATGTCAGAGGACGGGCAGCGCAAACTGTGCATGGCCAAGGGATAACATAACAGCGCAGGGTCCATGACGGAATCAAACAACGCTAAGGAGCCAGCGCACGGTGGCAAGGGGGTAGCAATGACGGCTGTGCTGCGTCACATTACAAAGGAAAGTCCCACCTCCGGGACGGTTGGACGGTGTGAGGGGACACATTACATGAGTGTGTAGTTCAGCGTTTGCAAGGAGCATAATTTCAAGAGCGACCTTTCCCTTGTGCAGTATTAGTGCTGCACATGGTGGCTCTTTCAGTAACAAACGCCTAGGGGGGGGGGGCGGGACAGGTCCCCTTACATTTTAGTTGTGCCAGCGTGGCGGTCGCATGACACGTTGCCGGATACACAGCTGGGGATCAGCTGACGTTACTGAACCCCAATAACAGAGGAGCGACTGTTGACTGTGCAGACAGCACTTCCAGGCACCAACTGGCGGTGTTAGAGCCCAGGGACAGCAGGAGGAGCAGATTGGAGGTATTGCCGCACACACAGCTGGGGATCAGCTGACGTTACTGAACCCCAATAACAGAGGAGCGACTGTTAACTGTGCACACAGCACTTCCAGGCACCAACTGGCGGTGTTAGAGCCCAGGGACAGCAGGAGGAGCAGATTGGAGGTATTGCCGCACACACAGCTGGGGATCAGCTGACGTTACTGAACCCCAATAACAGAGGAGCGACTGTTAACTGTGCACACAGCACTTCCAGGCACCAACTGGCGGTGTTAGAGCCCAGGGACAGCAGGAGGAGCAGATTGGAGGTATTGCCGCACACACAGCTGGGGATCAGCTGACGTTACTGAACCCCAATAACAGAGGAGCGACTGTTAACTGTGCACACTGCACTTCCAGGCACCAACTGGCGGTGTTAGAGCCCAGGGTCAGCAGGAGGAGCAGAGGAACAGAGTGTAGGCCGAAGCCTGATTGGAGCAAGTTGAAAGGGAACCTTTAACCCCCCCCCCCCAAGACGTTTGTAGCTGAAAGAGCCATCTTGTGCAGCACTAAGGATGCAAAAGGAAAAAGTTGCTCTTTTAATTATGCTCCTTGCAAACACTGAAGTAAACACTAAAAATGTGTCCCCTTATACCGTTCAACCGTCCCGGAGGTGCGAATTTCCTTCGTAATGGGACACAGCACAGCTGTCATTCCTATCCCCTTGGTGCCGTGCGCTGCCTCCTCAGCGTTGTTTTAAGCTGTCACAGAGCCTGCGCTGTTCTGTTAGCCCTTGGCCATGCCCAATTAGCGCTGCCTGTCTTCTGACATAATTTGGTGTCAGGCTGTCAGTGCCTGTGCGTCCACGCTGCTCCAGATCCCACCTCGCAGTCTCGTCTAACGTAATCCCACTGCGGGCCTTGGATCCATGGGCATGCACAGTGCATATACTCGAATCTCACTCCCCTCCTTCCCTCTTCTTCAGACTGTGCGGTGTCACGGCCGTGGCATGCTATTAGGGATCAGCTGACGGCGCACAGTCTAAAGAAGGCGGAGGGAAATGAGCGAGAGCCCGAGGGGAAGATATGCACTGCGCATGCCCATGGATCCCAGGCCCGCAGCGTGACTCAATCAGAAGACACTGCGAGGCGGGATCTCGGGCAGCACGGCCGCACAGGCGCAGCCAGCCTGACACCAAATTATGTCAGAAGACAGGCAGCGCAAATAGGGCATGCCCAAGGGATAACAGAACAGCGCAGGCTCCGTGACAGCTTAAAACAACGCTGAGGAGGCAGCGCATGGCACCAAGGGGGTAGGAATGACGGCTGTGCTGCGTCACATTACGAAGGAAAGTCCCAGCTCCGGGACGGTATAACGGTATCAGTGAACACATTTTATAAGTGTTAAGTTCTGCGTGTGCAAGGAGCTAAACCAAAAGAGCTACCTTTTCCTTGTGCAGCATTACTGCTGCACAAGATGGCTCTTTCAGGAACAAACGATGGGGGGGGGGACAGGTTCCCTTACATTTAGGTTGTTGTGCCAGCGTGGCGGTCGCAGGACACATTGCCAGCTACACAGCTGGGGATCAGCTGACGTTACTGAAACCCAATAACACTGGGTCGTATGTTTTTACTGTGCAGCCTGCACTTCTGAGCCGCAACTGGCGGTGTTGGAGCCCAGGAATAGCAGTTCAGGTGGTAGAAAGATGAACACAGCAGGAGACCTGGATGACACCCAATTACTTAATCAGGCAGAGGAGTGGCAAATTCCTGCGAGATCCAGGCCTGGTTCATTTTCAGGAAAGTAAGCCGGTCAATGTTATCGGAGGACAGTCGCATGCGACGGTCTGTTAGTACACCACCTGCGGCACTAAAGACACGTTCCGATAAGACACTAGCCGCAGGGCAAGCCAGCACCTCCAATGCATACTGGCTTAGCTCTGGCCATGTATCCAGCTTAGAGACCCAAAACTTGAACGGGGAAGAGCCGTCTGGGAGTACAGTAAGAGGGCAAGCCATGTAGTCTGTCACCATCTGACGGAACCGTTGCCTCCTGCTGACTGGAGCCGCCGGTGATGGTGTAGACATTTGGGGCGGGCACACAAAAGTGTGCCAGAGTTGTGCCATACTGGGCTTGCCTTGGGCAGAGGCACTGCTTCTGCTCCCTCTTTGGGCAGAGCCTCCCCCACTGCCTCGACGCACTGAGCTGCTTTGTAAAGCACTAGCAGCACTCCTCTCAGTTGGACAGGAGAAGATGATGGAATTCACCAGTGTGTCGTGGTACTCCCGCAATTTACGCTCCCGGGTCAACGCTGGGATGAGGTTTTGGACGTTGTCCCGGTAGCGAGGATCGAGGAGGGTGAACACCCAATAATCAGGCATGTTGAGAATGTGGTCGATGCGGCGGTCGTTTCTCAGGCACTGCAGCATGAAATCCACCATGTGCTGCAGAGTGCCAACTGGCCCAGAAACGCTGTCCCCTGCTTGAGACATGATCTCTGCCCGCTCGTCATCACCCCACCCTCGCTGTACACACTGACCACTGGACAATTGTGTCGCTCCCTCCTCTGGACGGAGCTCTTCCTCCTCCATTGACTCCTCCTCATCGTCCTCACAAATTGGCCCCTGCGTACCCCTTTGTGAGGAACCACGTGGCGCTGACTCTCCAGAAGCTTATGGAAAAGGTGACTCCTCATCCTCCACCTCTTCCACAACATCATCCCTTAACCCTTGCAAAGTTTGCTGAAGCAGGCAGATAAGGGGGACAGTCATGCTGACTAGTGCATCATCTGCTCTTGCCATCCGCGTGGAATAATCAAAAGGACGCAAAACCTGGCAGATGTCCTTCATAGTGGCCCACTCTGTGGTTGTGAAGTCTGATCGGCGCTGACTGTGACTTCTTTGCGCCTGATGCAGCTGGTACTCCATAACTGCTTGCTGCTGCTCACACAACCGCTCCAACATATGTAACGTGGAATTCCACTGGGTAGGTAGGTCACATATGATGCGGTGTTCCGGAAGGTGGAATCGGCGCTGCAGAGCAGCAATGCGGGATCTGGCCAAGCTGGAACGCCGCAAGTGAGCACACTCTAGGCGGACCTTGTGCAGCAGGGCATCAAGATCCGGATAGTCCCTCAGAAAACTCTGCACAACCAAATTGAGCACGTGCCAGACATGGGATGTGAGTGAGGTTGCCAAGGGCCAAAGCTGCCACCAGATTTCGGCCATTGTCACACACTACCATGCCTGGCTGGAGATTCGCTGGCAATAACCACACATCGCTCTCCTGCTTGATGGCATTCCAGAGCTCCTGCGCTGTGTGGCTTCGATTCCCCAATGAAACAAGTTTCAAGACGGCCTGCTGACGTTTGGCCACGGCTGTGCTCATGTCGGTCATAGGTAAACGTTCACGGGTCCATGTGGAGGTGGACTGTGACGGCTCCTGCAGAGTTGATTCTGAGGAACTTGTGTAAGAGGAGGAGTCAATGCGTACAGACTGGATTCCTGCAATCCTTGGAGTGGGCAGGACACGTCCTGCGCCACTCGCACGATCTGTACCTGGCTCAACAACATTAACCCAATGGGCAGTGAGGGAAACGTATCGCCCCTGTCCATGCTGACTGGTCCGCGCATCGGTGGTGAGGTGGACCTTGCTACTCATGCGTTCAGTAGCGCATGTTTTATGTTTCCCTCAACATGCCTGTGCAGGGCAGGGACAGCTTGCCTGCTGAAGTAAAAGCGGCTGGGCACCTTGTACTGTGGGACTGCCAATGCCATCAAGTCACGGAAGCTGTCAGTCTCCACCAGCCTGAACGAGAGCATTTCCAGGGACAACAGTTTGGCAATGCCTGCATTCAGAGCCTGTGCTCGGGGGTGGTTGGCCGAGAATGCCCGCCTTTTCTCCCATGCCTGTACTACCGATGGCTGTAGAGTAGACTGGGAGTGTGAGGATGACTGGGAAGGTGGTGCTGTGGGTGGAATTACACAAGGTCTCTGGACAACAGTGCCAGAGGTTCTTCCATGGCGATCCTGGGAGGAAGCCAAACCAGCTGTGCGTGAGCTGGAGGAAGAGGCAACACGAGCTGAAGAGGTGGTAGCTGCCGCTGTTGGTTGGCCTACATCTTCAGTCTGTTTCTGTAACTCCACCGCGTGCCTGGTCCGCACGTGTTTCCACATATTTGTGGTATTGAGGTTGCTGACATTTTTCCCTCTTTTTACTTTCTGATGACACAGCTTGCATTTGACAAAACAAATGTCATCTGCAACTGTGTCAAAAAAGGACCAGGCACTGCAAGTCTTGGGAGCGCCCTTTTTGGCTTTGGAAAGAGACAGGCTCCTAACGGGTGCCAAAGTGGAGGCTACAGGCTCCGCAGTCTTCCCCCTCCCTCTCCCTCTTTGGCCCGTAAGGTGAATCTCTTCCTCAGAGCTGCTCCCACCACCTTCCTGTTCCTCACGCCACGATGGGTCAACGACCTCATCATCTCCACTACCCTCTGCCACCAACTGCTCCTCCTGGGTAGTCTCGGCAGCACAGTACGCACCAGAAAGCGTCACCTGAGTTTCATCATCAGATGCGTACTGCGCTGTGGTCACCGGAGGCACTGGCCCACCCGCCTCTTCAGAGTCAGAGAGACAAAGCTGTTGGGCATCACTGCACACTGCCTCTTCTTCCATTTCTCCAATGCTGCTTGGCTGGCCCCCTGTTTCCAAGCCAAGAGATTCAGAGAACAGAAGTAGAGACGGCTCCTGTCCTGGGCTCTCTGACTGCCTGGCCAATTTGGCAGGTGGTGAAGAGACAGATGGCTGCTCTCCAGTGGTCTGTGCCTGAGAGGATGTGGCACTAACTGAAGTCGATGCCGAGGCGTTAGCTGCCATCCACCCGACAACGGCTTCAATTTGGTCTTCACGCAGCAGCGGTGCAGGGCGCTCTCCGACAAAGCTGCGCATGAAGGACTGCTCCCTGCTGAAACTGAGTGACGACGAGTCACCGGCGCCCGCAGCAGGCACAGAATCACCACGTCCTCTCCCTGCTCCGCGCCCACGTGCCTAAAGGTACCGTCACACTTAGCGACGCTGCAGCGATACCGACAACGATCCAGATCGCTGCAGCGTCGCTGTTTGGTCGCTGGAGAGCTGTCACACAGACAGCTCTCCAGCGACCAACGATCCCGAGGTCCCCGGTAACCAGGGTAAACATCGGGTAACTAAGCGCAGGGCCGCGCTTAGTAACCCGATGTTTACCCTGGTTACCAGCGTAAAAAAACAAACAGTACATACTTACATTCAGCTGTCTGTCCCTTGCCGTCTGGTTCCTGCACTGACTGCTGGCCGTAAAGTGAAAGTGAAAGCACAGCACAGCGGTGAGTCACACAGCGGTGACTCACCGCTGTGGCTGTGCTCTGCTTTCACTTTACGGCCAGCAGTCAGTGCAGGAACCAGACGGCAAGGGACAGACAGCTGAATGTAAGTATGTACTGTTTGTTTTTTTACGCTGGTAACCAGGGTAAACATCGGGTTACTAAGCGCGGCCCTGCGCTTAGTTACCCGATGTTTACCCTGGTTACCAGTGAAGACATCGCTGAATCGGTGTCACACACGCCGATTCAGCGATGTCTACGGGGAGTCCAGCGACGAAATAAAGTTCTGGACTTTCTTCCCCGACCAGCGATCTCCCAGCAGGCCTGATCGCTGCTGCCTGTCACACTGGACGATATCGCTAGCGAGGACGCTGCAACGTCACGGATCGCTAGCGATATCGTCTAGTGTGACAGTACCTTTACTCCCTGCCCTCTTCATCTTGGTTGACAGATAAAGATAAGCAGAAAAGTACTAAGGCCTTAGTGTGCTTATTCCTGAAATGCTCCTCCTAACAGGTGTAAGAAACACTAATGTTGTAAAGTGTGGACTAAACTTTATTATTTTTCAAATGTGGCCTACACAAGTGTTACGTTGTGTTTGGTGAACTTTACTTTTTTTTTTTTTGCAGATCGGGCTACAGAGCTAGTTTAAATCACACGGAGACCGTGCAGACAGCCGTAAACGGCGCTGCAAGGCCCAAAAAACCTCCTCTAGGTTATCCTATTTAGTGTTTTTCCACTATTTAGCTGGAGACGGGTGGAAAGACACTAATAGGGAATTTTTTTTTAAATTTTAAACAGGCTGCACTATTTGAAAAAAAGGAATTTTTTTTTCAAGGTATGAGGCAGTAACGCACCCTGAGCTGAATCCAACCGGCTATGGCTGCACACAGACTACAGGGCGAGCTGCGCACACACAGAGACCGTGCAGACAGCCGTAAACGGCGCTGCAAGGCCCAAAAAAAACCCTCTAGGTTAGCCTATGTAGTGTTTTTCCACAATTTAGCTGGAGACGGGTGGAAAAACACTAATAGGAATTTTTTTTTTTAAAGTTTAAACAGGCTGCACTATTTGAAAAAAAGTAAATTTTTTTTCAAGGTATGAGGCAGTAACGCACCCTGAGCTGAATCCAACCGGCTATGGCTGCACACAGACTACAGGGCGAGCTGCGCTCACACAGAGACCGTGCAGACAGCCGTAAACGGCGCTGCAAGGCCCAAAAAAACCCCTCTAGGTTATCCTATGTAGTGTTTTTCCACAATTTAGCTGGAGACGGGTGGAAAAACACTAATAGGAATTTTTTTTTTAAAATTTTAAACAAGCTGCACTATTTGAAAAAAAGGAAAATTTTTCTCAAGGTATGAGGCAGTAACGAACCCTGAGCTGAATCCAACCGGCTATGGCTGCACACAGACTACAGGGCAAGCTGGGCTCACACGGAGACCGTGCAGACAGCCGTAAACGGCGCTGCAAGGCCCAAAAACCCCCCTCTAGGTTATCCTATGTAGTGTTTTTCCACAATTTAGCTGGAGACGGGTGGAAAAACACTAATAGGAAATTTGAGAAAAAATGTGCAGCAGGCTGCACTATGAGCAAAAAAGGACAACTGTGTGAGGCAGTGTGAACCCCCCCTGAGCTGAATACAACCGGGTATATGGCTGCACACAGACTACAGAGTGAGCTGCACACACACACACACACAGAGACCTTGCAGAACGCTGTTAAAACAGCACTGCAAGGCAAGAGCAAGGTGAACAGTGAAGAACACACAGCGTTTTGCTAAATTAGCCTTTGGAAAGGAAAATAAAGCAATTAGCTATCTCAACTGGCCCTCAGTTAGAACACAGCGTCCTGTCCCTAACTGAAATCACAGCAGAGTGAGCGCAAAATGGCGGCAGCGTTTTTTATAGTGCAGAGTGACATCATTTCAGCAGCCAATCACAGCCTTGCCAGTACTTACATGCCCACCATGCTAAACAGGATGTGCCCACACTTCCAATCATTCCTCATTGGCTGCTGCGTTCAGTCTGAATTCTGGGAACTTCCGATTCCGGTATCCGATACGTGGGAAGTATCGGAATTCGGTATCGGAATTCCGATACCGCAAATATCGGCCGATACCCGATACTTGCGGTATCGGAATGCTCAACACTACTCATCACTACAAATTACCTTGTTCGAGAAGTTTTGAGGCTTGTCTCTGTACTGTTTTGCGTATCATAGGCAAGCTACTTTGTGGCATTTGTACAGTAATTGCTTTCTTGAAACGGCCACACCGCTAGATTTCAGAGAGTCCAGTATTCCAGCTGATGTTATTTTTGGGTTTTTCTTTGCATCCCGAACAATTTTCCTGGCAGTTGTGGACGACATTTTCGTTGGTCAACCTGACCGTGGTTTTGTTTTTACAGAGCCTCTGATTTCCCATTTGTTAATCACAATTTGAACGCTGCTGACTAGCATTATCAATTCCTTGGATATCTTTTTGTATCCCTTTCCTGTTTTATACAGTTCAACTACCTTTTCCCGTACATCCGTTGACAATTCTTTTGCTTTCCCCATGATTCACAATCCAGAAACATCAGTGGCTGGATGAAAGATGCAAGAGTCTGTCTGGATCCCAGAAACTCACTCAGCTTTTATGCACACACACTGATTTCAAGCAAACAGGTCACAGGTGAGGTTGTTGCCTTTAGTAGACATTTAAACCCATTTGTGTCAAATTCTGTGCATGTTATCAGGTCAAATCACCAGGGTATGTAAACTTTTGATCAGGGTCATTTGGATGTTTTGGGTTGTGATTATGATTTAAAAAGAGAAAATACAGTAGTTTAACAATAAATGGCTTCACCCAAACACTAACTGAGTGGAGAAAAAGTTTTGTTATTATTCATATTCTCTGAAAAAGGGTCAAGAAAACAAAAATTCTGACGGGGTATGCTTTTGAGCACAACTGTATATACTGACAGACAATGTGACACTTGGTATACATGTGGACTTCTTTTCACTAAGCATGTGACTTATGAGGGTAATTGCTTGCACCAGAAATTTATAGGAGCATCATAGCTAAAGGGGTGAACAGATTTGCACATGCAAATTTTTAGTTATTTGATTCCATGAATTTCATTTATGCTTATATTTTTCTAACTTCAATAACTTGCACTATTTAGTGCTGATGCATCACACACAAATCTGATTACAAAGATATTTAAACACAGGTTGCAATGTAAAAAAATTGGTAAAAAGCCAAGGGGATTTTGGGGTGAATACTTTCGCACACCACTGTATGTGTTCATTCACCAAACTGAAAAGTTTGTGAAGAACATGACACTTGTAGCTTGTCAGGGTTAGTACACATGGCTGTATTATTGCCTCATTTTTGGAGTAGTATTTTCTTCTGATAAAAAGGTGTTTCCTAATGTTGACTATCTCTGTAATAGTTATGTGAGCCTTTAGTGTAAGAATGGAAAGGAAGTATTAGTAGGGGTTACCAGTCTCTACTCAATCCACTTCATTACTTATAGAAGTGGTCCTGGACTATTGATGACTTGCCCACGATATAGGTCACCAATATCAATCGGGAACCTCACTGATAAGTTGATATTTTCATGGGTGATAGCTTCATGTAAAACATGTAAAGAGCCAATTATGCAAATTGTCTCTTCAGAGAGGAAGAGGACTAGAACTCTAGTGCCACCTATTGGAAGGTAGCAATCCTACAAGTCAATGTTGACCCTTTAACAAGCCTTGTCACATAACTTAGGATAATAGCCAAACCAGAATCTCAATTTACAGACACTGTTTCGAGGTACTGCCCCTCGTCAGTGTAAAGTGGAGATCTGGTTTGGCTGTGTGAGAGGCATCAGACCGTTATCCAAGAAGTATTGTTTCTCCATGCCGAGATGAGGAGACTTAAAGCCGCAATGCTCCTCTGGGTAATATGCTAATTATGCAAATTGTCTCTTCAGAGAGGAAGAGAGCTAGAACTCTAGTGCCACCTATGTAAAGAGCCAGGACAGTGCAGCTCTACACTGCTTAGTGGCCACTGCAGCTTCTATTCAAGTATATGGGACCTCATCTCTAGCTCTTGGGAGAAGCCACTAAGCAGTATATGGAGCTATGCTGTGTCGGTTCTGTACATTTACATCCAGCTGCCGCCGGAATAGATATCAGCTAATTGATGTGATACCAGTTGCGGAATTGATATTGATGAACTATTAGGATAGAATATGTCATCAATATGCTAGTCCTGGAAGCAATGGTAAAAAAACACATATACCCTAAAATGATTTCCAAAACATGGAACTGTCTAATAATACACTAGTGCTTCTCACTATTAGAATAACATCAAAAAGTTAATTTATTTCAGTTCTTCAATTCAGTTCTTAATGTTGATGATTATGGCTTAGAGCCAATGAAAACCCCAAAGTCATTATCTCAGTAAATTAGAATACTTTATAACACCTGTTTGAAAAATAATAATAATATAATAATAATGTTTATTTATATAGCGCCAACATATTCCGCAGCGCTTTACAAATTATAGAGGGGACTTGTACAGACAATAGACATTACAGCATAACAGAAATACAGTTCAAAACAGATACCAGGAGGAATGAGGGCCCTGCTCGCAAGCTTAAAAATGATTATAAAATCTGAAATGTTGGCCTACGGAAATGTATGTTCAGTAAATGCACTCAATACTTGGTCAGGGCTCCTTTTTGCATCAATTACTGCATCAATGCAGCGTGGCATGGAGGCCATCAGCCTGTAGTACTGCTGAGGTGTTATGGAAGCCCAGGTCGCTTTGATAGCAGCCTTCAGCTTGTCTGCATTGTTGGGTCTGGTGGCTCTCATCTTCCTCTTTACAATATCCCATAGATTCTCTATGGGGTTAAGGTCAGACGAGATTGCTGGCCAATCAAGCACAGTGATACTGTTGTTTGTAAACCAGGTATTGGTACTTTTTGAAATGTGGACAGGTGCCATGTCCTGCTGCAGAATGAAATTTCCATCTCCAAAAGTTTTTCGGCAGAGGGAAGCATGAAGTGCTCTAATATTTCCTGGTAGACGGCTGCACTGACTTTGGTCTTGATAAAACACAGTGGACCTACACCAGCAGATGACATGACTCCCCAAATCATCACTGATAGTGGAAACTTCACGGACCTCTCCACTCTTCCTCCAGACTCTGGGACCTTGATTTCCAAATGAAATGCAAAATGTACTTTCATCTAAAAACAACACCTTGGACCACTAAGCAACAGTCCAGTTCTTTTTCTCCTTGGCCCAGGTAGGATGCTTCTGGCGTTATCTATTGGTCATGAGACCATGATTTAGACCTCACGGTCGGAATGCAGGGGCTGCTAGCCATCCTGGGCTTCCAGGTATATCAACTATATGTCCTTTTAATGTTTCTACAATAAACGTGAAGCTTTATTCCTGACCATATGTCAGTGTGTGGTGGCTCTTGTAACAATGACTCCAGCAGCAGTCCACTCCTTGTGAATCTCCCCCAATTTTTGAATGACCTTTTCTTAATCCTTTCAAGGCTGTGGTCATCCCGGTTGCTTGTGCACCTATTTCTACCACACTTTTTCCTTCCACTCAACTTTCCATTATTATGCTTGGATACAGCACTCTGTGAACCGCCAGCTTCTTTAGCAATGACCTTTTGTGGCTTACCCTCCTTGTGGAGTGTGTCACTGACTGCCTTCTGGGCATTTAAGTCAGCAGTCTTCCCCATGATTGTGGAGCCTACTGAAACAGACTAAGAGACCTTTTTAAATGCTTAGTAAGCCTTTCCAGGTGTTTTTGTTAATTATTCTAATTTACTGAGATAATGACTTTTGAGTTTTCATTGGCTGTAAGCCATAATCATTAATATTAACAGAAATAAGAAGTGAGGTTTCTGGTGGACATTACGCCACAGCTTGTCATGAATTAGAAGAGCTGTGGCATCTCGTCCATTTTGGCGGAGCTGTTTAGGCGTTAGGCCTAAATTTTGAGACACTTCAAAGCTTTTACTCCAGAATTCTGGCCCCAAAACGTTTCTTACCCACTGGGGATGTCAGAACAACCAGAACCTTTACCTCAGTTGACAGTGTATAGGTAATAAAACTCAGTCTAACGGCTTTATTGTATACCGGGTTCAGTACACACTTCGCATACACACCACTCCTTTGTTGCTGTACATAACCTAAATTAATGTTGGAAAAATGAATATATCCTTTAAAAATGGAGCTATGCTGCAATCCCTTCATGTATCATTGACCTTGTAAAGAGCATCCGTAGCTTTGGGGAACATGCGAAGCTTTATAAGCCGCAGTCAAAGCCGTGTGTGTCATGCAATTACTGTTGTAGCAAATAAAGGCGTTCTGCTCCGGCTACAATAACACATTATAGCGCTGAGCTCGGGGAGACTAATGCAGTAATGTGGATGCAGATGCGCTGGAACCTGGCCTTTTATTCACAGCTGGTATCCGAAGTGCGGGGAACACTAAAGGGACTCATGCGCCAATTGCCAGCACACATTTCTCAGTTGCCAGGGTAACCTAGGGACCAGGATTTGTCCAGCCCTTGTATATAGTCTTCTGATTTAACTGTATCACTGCTTCATATTCCTGAGCTGGCACAGTGACAGCACCATGGTACGCTCACATCTACCGCTGGCATATAATGGCCTTACACCATTCATTGCTCTCTGACCAATCTGTGGTAACGTGGAGAATGCTTTCCAGACGTTGCTCTGATAGCATTTATATGATGTTTTCTGCCTTTACATTATGTTTTCTGCCAGGGTTTCTGGTCATTTTTGATGCTGCAGCTTTTTTTTTGGCTGATAGTAATGCGAACAGATTTTAACAGCATTTTTCAACCTAGTATCATTGAGGCTTCCTGCAGGTATAAAAGAGTCTGTCATCCTCAAAATTTAGTTATTGAAATATTTATAAAAAATCAGACCAAAAATGTACATTTTAATGCTGCAGATAAATTCTATCTGAATTTATAAATGAGGGCAGTTGGTATACCCTTAGTGTGGCCGGTGGCTTGGTGCACCATTACGTCCTCTGATTCGTATATCCTGTCCTGGTCTTGATTGACAGCGCGGCTTTCTCACAGCAAGTGCTACCTAAACTCAAACCCCTGGTCCTGTGCTTGCACACTGGAGAAACCTAGCAATGCACGCACAGCGTTGTCAGGCGTGCACTCCTGACAGTCTGTTTCCCACCTCTCTCTATACCCAGGAGTGTAGCGAGCGGCTTCAGAGCCGAGCAAGAGATCAAAATGTGCCCACCCTGACACTAAGCACACCGCTGGGCTCCTCTAGTGTCAGTGCGCACGCACGGTATTGAGGATCAAGCGCATACTATTACAAGCATTGTCGATAGTGATGAGTGAACATGCTGGGATAAGGTGTTATCTGAGCATGCTCAGGTGCTGAGTGTCTTCTGCATGCTCAAATATGTTAGTGTTCCAACGCCTGCTTGTCTCACAGCCGCGACTCATCCAGGGACAGCCATGAGACATGCATGCGCAGGGTCTTAAACATATTATTCAAGCACTGGGTTAGCACCTGAGCATGCTCGTATAACACCTTATCCGAACACATTTGCTCATCACAAACTGTCAATCAAGGCCAGGGCCAGTCCTGGTTATGTAAATCAGGAGGGTGTAACAGTGCAGAGCTGTGGATACACAAAGTGTGCATTCATGTGCGCTCATTTGCATATGGATTTAAAGTTATGATTTTTATAGGTGCTAAATTCACTATATACATTTTTAAGCAGCTCAATTTTCATTGTTGGTGGGTGATAGACTCCCTTTAAGTCTGAGCCTTTTTGGTGTTTTTGGCCTTTTACTTTGGTCGAATATTGAAAACAAGTGTTTCTAGGAACGCTATTTTAAAATTGTCCGCTATAAACAGGCTGCCAATCACCCGATGAACAAGCCAAATGTTTAAAGCAACACTCTGGTATTTTGTTTTATTTCACCCTGGACTGGTATAACTAATGTATTTTCCCTTCCTGTAATAAAATATTTACCAACCGTGGTCTTCTGCTCTTCTTGGCCCTGCTCCGGTCAGTCTTTTGCTAGTTGTGGTTAGCCATATCGCTACGATGTTGTGCAGAGCAGAAGTCACTCCACCATATAAGTGTATGACAGCCAAAACAAGGCTCTCACAGGCTGACACTGAGAGCTTGTGACTGGTAGCTTTGACTTCTGGTCACTTAGGAGGTGCGGTCAAAAGATGGCTGAACAGGACCAGAACGGTGGCAAAAAGAGAAGAACGCGGTGGTTAGTTAGTATTTCACTACGAGCTGGGAACAAACATTAGTGATCCCATTGCAGCAGTGAAATAAAAAAAAAACAGCAGTGCGGTCATTTAATAGCTGCTGTCCGCTAGTATAAAGGCACATTATGCCGCGGCAGGTGAATGGGGTTGCAACAAGTAACAAAAAATCGAAATGATTCTGAATTTTTGCAACTTCATTTTCAAGAACACTTTACATTGTGAGTTGCAATGTGACTACATTAACTTGCACAATGCTGTGATGCATACAGCGACCTTTGGCCATGTGACATGCGTCGCGGTCAAAATCTTAGAATCATAGAATGGTAGAGTTGGAAGAGACCTCCAGGGTCATCATGTGCAACCCCTATTCAATGCAGGATTCACTAAATAATCTCAGACAGATGTCTGTCCAGCCTCTGTTTGAAGACTTCCATTGAAGGAGAACTCACCACCTCTCGTGGCAGCCTGTTCCACTCATTGATCGCCCTCACAGTTGACATGTAGCTCCACGCCAAAGGGGAAATGTAATATTAGGTGGGGGACATTCTCAAGGCCCTGAATATGGCTTATAAATAACGGAACCATGAGCCCTGAAGTGGCATATGGAAATGGGAATGTCTTAGGTCTCATTCAGACTGTCGATTTTTGCGTATGAGTGCTATCTGTGACTTTCAAGGAGAGCACTCGTACCTATGATAGTCTATGGGGCCACTCACGTCCCATTTAGTTCCTCGGACTAGTGGTCCGTGGAAAATATTGGAGACGTCTGAGGGTCAGATCAATAATAGGTCTGTGAAAAAAAAAAAAAATCGAACTGCCTTGGTGAGACAACTCCTTTGGAAAATTATCTGCCACCGGCATCAGCTGAACTATTCTGGCTATTTTCACACTTTTTTTTCCACATTTCCACAATTTTGTCACATGAAATACACATTTTTGGAAAACATAAACGAAACCAAACAGTTTTTAAAAGTCACTTATAAAAGAAATGTTCTAAAAAATATTTTTTTTATCTTTTACTTTTGTTGTTGTTATATTGCAAGATCACATTAAAAATAGAAAAAAAAAACAATTTACATAATTTATCTTAATTTCAGGCTTTACATGACAAAAAAATGCAAATTTAACAAGTTTGTATGGACTTTTTCTATTTCCAACCTCAAGGCTTACATTAATCATTATAAAACATCTTCACATTTGAATATTTGTCAACCAGTTATCGTTTTTTTTTTTTCTTTTTTTTTTTCATCTTTAGCATAATAAACCTAACTAAAGAATTACAGTTCTTTAATATGCAACTGGCTCTTTTTAAAGGGACCAAAAGTAATTGGACAATTATTAACAAACTGTAAAACTTTGGGACACAAATTTTCATACAGTTCCCTAGTAAAAATATTACTAAATGGTTTTTTTTATCTGTTCTTAAGCTGCTGTGTCAGCTGGAGGTATACGATACTTTGTAAGGGCAGTCCCACAAGTCCAGATAATTCCGGTACCGGAATAATCGGTACCGGAATTATCCATGTCCGTGTGCCCGTGCGTTTCTGTGGCACATCAGTGTGGCACACGTGTGCCCACTGGGTACCACACGCACCGTGCAGGAGACCGCTAAAGTTTAGCGATGTCCCCTGCATCTGGTGCTGAAGCCGCGATTCATATCTTCTGTGCAGCAGCGTTTGCTGTAGAGAAGATACGAATATTCCTTTTTTTTTTTTGTTTCTCGTGTTTAACATAAAGATCCATGTCCCCACCCCCCTCCCACCCCCTGTGCGCCTGCCCGCTGTTCTTAAAATACTCACCCGGCTCCCTCGCTGGCTGGCGCTGCTTCCTGTCCTGGCCGCACCTTCTACTGTATGAACGGTCATTGGGGCCGCTCATTTACAGTAATGAATATGCAGCTCCGCCCCTATGGGAGGTGGAGCCGCATATTCATGACTGTAATGGGCGGTCCCACGTGACCGCTTATACAGTAGAAGATGCGGCCAGGACAGGAAGCAGCGCCAGCCAGCGAGGGAGCCGGGTGAGTATTTTAAGAACAGCGGGCGGGCGCACAGGGGGTAGGAGGGGGGTGGGGACATGGATCTTTATTGTAAACACGAGAAACAGAAAAAAAAAGGAATATTCATATCTTCTCTACAGCAAACGCTGCTGCAGAGAAGATATGAATCGCAGCTTCAGCACCAGTGGGGGGGACAGTGCTTACTGTAGCGCTGTCTCCTGCACGGCAAACGTCAGTGTCAGTGGCTCCGGTACGTGAGGAAACTGTCACCTCACGTACTGGAGCCACTGACGTGTGAAACCGGCCTAAGGGCATATATAACTGTGGCTTTAACAAACTGGTCCACACCCAAGAAGGGGGACTATAGAGTGCAAAAATCTAAAACACTATATCAACATGGCATCTACCATATATCTCCATATATACATTTTTTTTTTTTTATAAATGTGCCCCTTTGGAGTTTTTAACCCTGTATGTTTAAAATGCAGATAAGCAAATATGTCGAAAAGAAAGCATAATTTATTATTCTTACTGTTTAAAAAATAGTCTTTTAAAGATGGCAATTTAATGATTAAATATATAAAATACATAGAATGAAATCTAAATACATTTTTTCTTGATACTCTAGAATTTTTTAAAAGCACTCTCATATATAAGATACCAGTTATGACAACCACATCTGCCCCATAAATGTGCATCATATGTGAGATGTCTTCTTGACGCATTTTTTCCAGCCAGCATTAACAGGGTGCTTTTATATGTTTCTCTATTTCAATACTGCATTTCTTAATTTAATTTACAAGTCAATGGTATCACTGCAAACGCTTAAAGCATCAATGGGTCCAAAAACATCTATCAAGTCATCTCTTAGACTGCATCCTTGCTTAGCTGTAGTATCCAATGACTCCTGTGATGCTGGAGTCAATGTATGGTATACAGCTTTTGATTTGCAACTTGGCTCCTGCTTTCCTTCATGGTTGCAAGTTGAGGGAGCTACATGTTCGGCACTGGAACAAAGCACCAAGGATGATCCATCCAATGACATTTTACACAAAGAGCTAGTTGTGCTCTGCTCTCCCTTCCATACTCCTGGAGAGGAGGAAGTTGGTGTGTCATGCCTAGTGGTTGGCATAGGCTGTATTATAGGAAGTCCAGCTTCTACCTCAATGCAAGATGAAGTTCGATATAGTCCCCTATCGGAGGCCTTTTCCTTAAAGACACAGTCTTCCATTTGTGTAGAACTTTTTACCGTAAGAGACAAGCTACTGGACAAGGTGGTACCATGAAAGAGACTCTTGGGTATCAATGACTCGCTGAAAAGTGCCTCATCAATGCTACGTCTCAAGTTGATTGGAGATGGGGGTCGAAAATCAACAGTTGAGTCACTGTCTATTTGGACGCTAATATATGATGGTGTGTTGGAACCATGAGGAAGGCTTAAACCTTGAACCTCCAAGCTTTTGTTGCTGTGGTAAATTAAGCTCAAGTCCTCTCCATGACTTAGGCGTTTTTCCACTAGAGTGTAGAGTGGGAAGAATTCCGAGTCACTCCTAGCAATGGTGTCACAGACAAGCAGCTTTTCATGTTGAGAAGAAGCCCATTGATGATTGGTTTGTAAAATAGGTGCCTTCATTGTAACATGGCCAGGAGATAGGTGAAATATCTGTGTCCAGCAATTGGTTCTTCCAATCTCATTGGCACAAAAAATTGGGTAGGCTCCTATGAGTGCGAGAGGTAAACATATTCCAACTTCACAGAGACTTGAGCTTAACTGGAAAGCCCACCAAGGCCAAGGGCCAAAAACTATGGTACCACCGTAGCCCATGGCATACAGTACAGCATACAGCTGTAAGCCAGCATTCAAAATACCAAAGCAGGCAGACAAAAGAACAACGTGGGTTGCTCTGCACCAGTCTTTAAGATTCGCAAAAGGACATCCACCGATATATTCTGTAGGGGGAGCAGAACTTTTGAGGTCATAGATTTGTGTGCTTTGGGTTCTTGCAATGCAACAAAAGATGAAGAAAGCGAAAGACAGTATAACAGTGAATACAACGTAAAATCCTCTAGAAATGAGAAGAAGGAAGGGAAATTGCTGTAAAAGGTCAACAACTACAACTGCTCCTGCTGCAGAGATAAAGTGAAGTAATGCTGCAGTAGCTAAGAGGCAGAGTCGTGGAAAACTTGGAGATGAGTGTTGAAGGCGGCATCTTGAACATAGCAATAGGAATGCAATACTAAAACTTGAAGTCATACAGGGAAATGCTAAGTCATGCAGAAGTAAAGCTGTAAAAGCTGGGAGACGATCCTGGTGGCCATAGGCATCATAAAACAATGAAAAAGCTCGGCTGCTGCCTAATGCTATCAACAGCAGGTGTAAAAGTGAGAAATAAAAACCACCTGATGGGCATCTAAAGACAAGGCAAAAAATGGAAAGTAAAGCAAGTAGAGCCACTGAACCATATAGCCCAACCGAGCCATATACCAGGGCTTCCCAAGCAATGCCCCAGTCAGCTACCGATGTATTCCAGTCAGCATGCAGCGTAATGAAGATGGGTGGAGAAGAAAGAAGTGGAAGAGTTGGGTCAATATCATTCGGAGTTGGCCTTAGAGTCATGCTGAAATCGCATTTTTCTGCACCAGAGTGAGTGCAATCCCAAGAAACTGAATCTGTTGAGGATGGGGAGACATGTGAAATAAGATCAGCATCTGTGAAGAAAAAAAAGTAAATGGGTAAATATATATATATATATTATGAAGTATATCTGCATTTTCTTCATTTAAATCTCTTATGTGAAGTATACAAATCTTGAGAATACAATTTTTAAGGTGTCTCTGTTGACTACTGATGCTTGGAAACAAGATTCTGCATCTTTTTTCCCTTTTGTGCTACATTGCTCTATTGCAGAGCTATTCACATTTATTGCTTTTTTAAAGTAAGATGTGAAATTTCTGCTTGCAGCCCAAGTGCTTCTTCAGAGTGGTATCTGGGGGCATTCACTTCTCCCTCACAAACACTGTCAATCACAGCTCGGCAGCATCAGAGAGTGCTAGACTACTAGATCAACTGTCTATCTGAGATTGGAAGGGTCTAGGAGGAAGAGATGAATGCATACACCCTCAGAGAAGACTACGAAGAAACGTTCAAATGGACTGCAAGCAGAGATTTCACATATTGCTCTCCAAAAGCAACAAATGTGAATATATCCGCAAAGGAGCAAGCACAAACATGACGCAGTGCAAAGTGTGAAAAAGGCAGTATCAGGGGAGTTCAGGGATTTTTACAAACTTTGTTGAACAAGTGACACGTCTTTGTTTTTAGAAACAAGAAGCAGTTAAACGATGTGTAAAAGCCTGAACATATGAAGAGCATATTTTTTCTACAGAAATGCATGTTCATTCTTATGAACGTTTTCTGACACGTTTTTCAAGTAGCTTCACTTTTCTGACACTGGTGGATCCACCAATGTTTTTCTCGGCAGAGAAGCTTCAGGAAAAAGCCATCAGTCTTTTTCCTGAAGCTGGTTAGCTGGCGAGTTAGTTGTCCTATTTGCTGCCTCTGTTCGGAGGTCTGTTTTAATGATTTTAATTATAACAAGCGGAAGCCGCCTGAAGAATTAACATGCTACTTCTTTTAATTGCTTCACAGTTTCCTATCCCCGAAGCAGTTAAAACAAGTAGCAAGAGATTGAACATGTGCACAGCAATGTCGTTTTTACATTGCTGTGCATTATGTTCACTTTGGGGAAGCTTTTTCAGGCTGTCTCCAGACTTAAAGACGTTATGTACACTGACTTGAAGTTCAGTTTTTTTTTCCATAAGAAAAGCATGCCACTATAAATGACATACCACAAAAGGCCATTCAGATCTTATTTCCAGAATATGGCTCTGTCCGCATCCTTTGTCTCTCATTGCTATTACAGCTCACAATAAGTTAAAGAGTGGCTAGTTTGGCTCTCAAGAAAAATACACATTTTTTTCCTGAACAAACACTATTACTAATGAAGACTTAAGGGAAAATTTCCTGGTTTAGTGCAGTTTGTACCCTACATTAAGACAATCCCAAAGGGTCTTACTGACAACAATCCTCCTTGTCTGCCATGTTTCATATTAAAACTGCTGTGTTTATGTTCTACGTTACTGTAGAATTGACTGGATTTTCAACATGAAAACCTAGTTTTCTGCTCAATGTTTTTTTTTGTCTTGCAATTCCAATGTTACATGGCAGCCAAAACAAAATGTTCCCTTTCCATAAAGTAAAAAAAATCCAATAGGCACTATGAACAAAATGTATGTATATATATATATATATATATATATATATATATATATATATATATATATATATATACATATATATATGTGTATATATATATGTATATATATATATATATATATATATATACAAATGATTTTTGCCTGCTGTCTCCATTTTAATAAACTAAGTGCCCCCCCTATTTTTGATTTCCAGCCAATGTAAAGCAGACAGCTGTGGGCTTATATTACCAGGCTGGGAAGATCCATGGTTATTGGGACATTCCCAGCCTAAAAATACTATCCCGCAGGAGCCCCAGAATTGAAGCACTACATTAGATGCACCAATTCTGGCACTTTGCCTGGCTCTTCCCGATTGCCCTGGTGTGGTGGAAATCATGGTAATGGTATTTAGGATTGATACCAGCTGTGAAGACTCCCCCACACTATCCCTCGATCACCAATTTATTGAAGAAAACAAATTCCATGCAGGTCCGAAGTAATCCAATGAATCCAAAGTAGTCCAGAAAAGGACATATATAGCCACTCTCTCGTTCACCAATTTATTTCTCAAAATGTTGCCACACAGGTCCGATGTCGTCCACGTTCCAAGATCCTGTCTCCAGCGTCTGTGACTAGCATGAACATTCCTGTTATTCACAGGCGCCAGTTAGTGACATCAACACTCATCATTGTAGCAGGGTCTCGCTGAGTGCAGTGATACCTGGCTTCTCAGATGAGAGTTGTAGTCACTACCTGTGAATAGCAGGGACTGTACTGCTATTCACAGACGTTGGAAGCAGATTTGAGGAACGTGGACTACATTGGATCTGCTAGCCAACATTTTGGCTAATAAATTGGTGAACGAGGGAGGGTCTATTGTCTTTATTTCTGTCTTTTTATATTTTTTGGAAGGTAGCCTTTTCTGGACTACTTCGGATTTGCTGGATTACTTCAGACCTGAATGGAATTTTTTTTTTCCAATAAACTGGTGAACCTGTGATAGTGTGGAGAGTCTTTTTTTAAATAAAGTGTTTCCTTTTTATTACCGGGTTAGTAATGAGGGAGTCTGATAGTCACCTCTCCATTACTATCCCCAGGGGTTGATGGCAGATGTGATTTTTGACAAATCACAGTGGTCATCAAACCCAACTACCATTACCCTGATTGCCACTGCATCTCATGTGATGCGTTAATTCTGGAACAGCTGCTGGTTTATATTATTAGGTTGTGAAGGGCCCAATAACCATGGACCTACCCAGCCTGATAACATAACTCAGCTCCTGTCTGCTTATTTGAAAATTTAATAAAGTTATGTCTCTGCGCTACAAAGTGTGGATATAAGCAGTATTAGCTCTGATATATACCAGGGCGAGTATGACCCTATCGGGACTCCGTACACGAGCAAAGAGTGACGTCACACTATTATTATTATTATTATTATTTATTGTTATAGCGCCATTTATTCCATGTCGCTTTACATGTGAGGAGGGGTATACATAATGAAAACAAGTACAATAATCTTAAACAATACAAGTCATAACTGGTACAGGAGGAATGAGGACCCTGCCCGCGAGGGCTCACAATCTACAAGGGATGGGTGAGAATACAGTAGGTGAGGGTAGAGATGGTCATGTAGCGGTTTGGTCGATCGGTGGTAGCTGCAGGTTGTAGGCTTGTCTGAAGAGGTGGGTCTTCAGGTTCTTTTTGAAGGTTTCGATGGTAGGCGAGAGTCTGATGTGTTGTGGTAGAGGGTTCCAGAGTAGGGGTGATACGCGAGAGAAATCTTGTATACGATTGTGGGAAGAGGAGATAAGAGGGGAGTAGAGTAGGAGATCTTGTGAGGATCGGAGGTTGCGGGTAGGTAAGTACCGGGAGACGAGGTCACAGATGTATGGAGGAGACAGGTTGTGGATGGCTTTGTACGTCATGGTTAGGGTTTTGTAGTGGAGTCTCTGGGCAATGGGGAGCCAGTGAAGGGATTGACAGAGGGGAGAGGCCGGGGAATAGCGGGGGGACAGGTGGATTAGTCGGGCAGCAGAGTTTAGAATAGATTGGAGGGGTGCGAGAGTGTTAGCGGGGAGGCCACAGAGCAGGAGGTTGCAGTAGTCAAGGCGAGAGATGATGAGGGCATGGACTAGGGTTTTTGCAGATTCATGGTTGAGGAATGAACGGATTCGTGAAATATTTTTGAGTTGCAGTCGGCAGGAAGTGGAAAGGGCTTGGATATGTGGTTTGAAGGAGAGATCAGCGTCAAGGATTACCCCGAGGCAGCGAGCTTGTGGGACTGGGGAGAGTGGGCAGCCATTTACTGTAATGGATAGGTTCGTTGGGGGGGTCGCGTGAGATGGGGGAAAGATGATGAATTCTGTTTTGTCCATGTTAAGTTTCAAAAATCTAGCGGAGAAGAAGGATGAAATAGTGGACAGACATTGAGGGATTCTGGTTAGAAGGGAGGTGATATCTGGTCCAGAGATGTAGATCTGTGTGTCGTCAGCATAGAGGTGATACTGAAAGCCATGAGATTCTATGAGCTGTCCCAGGCCAAAGGTGTAAATGGAGAAGAGCAAGGGCCCAAGGACTGAACCTTGTGGGACTCCGACAGATAGAGGGCGAGGTGAGGAGGTGGTGTGTGAGTGGGAGACGCTGAATGTCCGGTCTGTTAGGTATGATGAGATCCAGGATAGGGCCAAGTCTGCGATGCCAAGGGATGAGAGGGTTTGTAATAATAGGGAATGGTCCACTGTGTCAAAGGCAGCCGACAGGTCGAGGAGGAGGAGGACAGAGTAGTGTCGCTTGCTCTTGGCGGTTAAGAGGTCATTGGTGACTTTAGTTAGGGCAGTTTCGGTGGAATGGTGTGACCGGAAGCCAGATTGTAGGCGGTCAAAGAGGGAGCAGGAAGAGAGATGGGAGGACAGTTCAAGGTAGACGTGTTGTTCCAGTAGTTTGGAGGCATAGGGGAGAAGTGATATAGGGCGATAGCTAGATACAGAGGATGGGTCAAGAGAGGGCTTTTTGAGGATAGGTGTGATGGAGGCATGTTTAAAGCTTGAGGGGAAAACACCAGTTGTTAGAGATAAGTTGAAGAGATGGGTTAGGGTTGGGATGAAGATTGTGGTGAGGTTTGGGATGAGGTGGGATGGGAGCGGGTCAAGTGCACAGGTGGTGAGATGTGATCTTGAGAGTAGAGTGGAGAGTTGATCTTCTGTAATGGTGGAGAAGTTGGTTTTGGAGGTGGAGGGCTGGGAAATCGGGAGGAAGAGCTCTGGGGGTTGTTGACCAAAACTGTCTCTAATGCTATCAATCTTCTGCTTGAAAAATGAGGCAAAGTCTTCAGCTGAGATGAGTGGGGAGGGAGGAGGTGCTGGGGGACGGAGGAGAGAATTGAAGGTGTTGAATAACTGTTAAGGGTTGTGAGAGAGGGAGGATATGAGAGATGAGAAGTAGGTTTGTTTAGCTGTGGCAAGTGTGGTCTTGAAAGTAGTGAGGGACTGTTTGAATGCGATGAAGTGCTCGTTAGAGTGGGATCTTTTCCATCTGCGCTCAGCAGCCCTGGAAGCTCGCCTAAGTTCTTTGGTCAGGCTGGTGTGCCAGGGCTGTCTGTTGAGCAGCTTTGGTATGTGTAAGTGGGGCAGCAGATTCCAAAGCTACAGCTATTGTGGTATTATATAGAGCAGCAGCGTCATCCGCATTGTGTATGGAACTTATGCCTGTGAGGGGGAGGAGGGATTCAGAGAATGAATGTAGGTCAAGATGTTTAATATTTCTGCGAGGGTGTGAAAGTTTGTGGGGTGGGGATTGTAGACATGGAGTGGAAAGAGATGAGAATGTGAGAAAGTTGTGGTCAGAGAGTGGAAGAGGTGAGTTAGAGAGGTTAGATAGAGAGCAGAGGCGGGTGAAGATGAGGTCCAGTGTGTGACCGTCTTTGTGAGTGGCTGCAGAAGACCATTGAGTGAGGCCGAAGGAGGAAGTGAGAGATAGAAGTTTAGTGGCAGCTGAGAGGGAAGTGTCAATGGGTATGTTGAAGTCGCCCATGATGATAGTGGGGATGTCCGCAGAAAGGAAATGAAGTAGCCAGGTGGTGAAGTGGTCAAAAAAGATGGTGGCTGGCCCTGGGGGGCGGTAAATGACAGCCAGTTGGAGGTTAGTGGGGGAATAGATGCGCATAGAGTGCACCTCAAAGGAAGGGAGGGTAACAGAGGGTGGCAGTGGGATTGGGGTGAAGGAGCAGTTATCTGACAGGAGAAAACCAACTCCTCCGCCATGTTTGCTGCTGGGGCGGGGTGTGTGGGAAAGGTGGAAGCCACCGTAAGAGAGTGCAGCAGGGGAGACTGAGTCAGAGGGGGTGAGCCAGGTTTCGGTGATGGCGAGGAAGGAAAGTTTGGTAGTAACAAAGAGATCATGGATGTAGGAGAGCTTGTTGCAGACAGAGCGAGCGTTCCACAGAGCTCCCGTTAGTGGGACTGGGGAAGCGGGGGCTGGGTGAATGGGTATTAGGTTAGAGAGGTTACGGAAGTTTGTGCTAGAGCGTGGATGGGAGGTAGAAATGATTGTGGGAATATGGTGAGGAGGACCAGGATTTGGAGAGATATCACCAGCAGTAAGAAGGAGCAGAGAAAGTGTTAGCAGGTGGGAGCAGGAGAGGGCGTGAGGGGGCTGTCTGTGCTTGGAGACAGAGGATTGTATGTTAAGGAACAGTTTGGAGGAGGAGGTGAGGTGGATGGGGAGGATTGAAGAGGAGATGAACAGTTCCTTACTTTGTGTAGGGATCAGGGGAGGTAGCAGAAAGTGAAGGATTATAGGGGTGAAAGTGAAAACAAACAGAAACATTCTTTTCAAAGACTGTGGCCAGTTACCTTCAGTTCCCTTCAGGTTCAATTCAGGTTTTAATTCTACTGTAATCCACACTTCTAAGGGATCACACTGCAGACTAAAGTCCATGCAGACTTATACTATGCAATATATGGCAAACTAAGTGCGTTCAGGTGTGAAGCAGAGAGGAGTGGTCTCTGCTCATCTTGGTCAGAGAATTAAGGGTGGACCAGATGCATACAATCAGGCCTGAGTAAACAAGGTCATAAATAACACAGGGTAAGCTGGGGTGACTACTCATATACAAGGCACAAACCATACCAGGTGAGTCACTGGCCGGGACTCCATTGTATTGAGGTTTGGTGCAACGAAACTCTGGGATTTTTCTTGTGGACTGGTGGAAGTATTTTCCTTACCTGCATGCGAAGGTATTTGGCACATGAATACCTTGCTCTTATCCATCAATGATAAGTATTGTTTCAGGTACTGTATGTTTATACTTGGGATTTTACTATCAAAAACAATTACATGAAATCTACGATCACAACAGCCTTTTAAGGTTTATACAGTTGTGGCCAAAAGTATTAACACCCCTGCAATTCTGTCAGAGAATACTCAGTTACTTCCAGAAAATGATTGCAAACACAAATTCTTTGTTATTATTATCTTCATTTAATTTGTATTAAATGAAAAAACACAAAAAGAATTGTCCTAAAGCCAAATTGGATATAATTCCACACCAAACATAAAAAAGGGGGTGGACAAAAGTATTGGCACTGTTCAAAAAATCATGTGATACTTCTCTAATTTGTGTAATTAACAGCACCTGTAACTTACCTGTGGCACCTAACAGGTGTTGGCAATAACTAAATCACACTTGCAGCCAGTTGACATGGATTAAAGTTGACTCAACCTCTGTCCTGTGTCCTTGTGTGTACCACATTGAGCATGGAGAAATGAAAGAAGACCAAAGAACTGTCTGAGGACTTGAGAAACCAAATTGTGAGGAAGCATGAGCAATCTCAAGGCTACAAGTCCATCTCCAAAGACCTGAATGTTCCTGTGTCTACCGTGCGCAGTGTCATCAAGAAGTTTAAAGCCCATGGCACTGTGGCTAACCTCCCTAGATGTGGACGGAAAAGAAAAATTGACAAGAGATTTCGATGCAAGATTGTGCGGATGTTGGATAAAGAACCTCGACTAACATCCAAACAAGTTCAAGCTGCCCTGCAGTCCGAGGGTACAACAGTGTCAACCCGTACTATCCGTCGGTGTCTGAATGAAAAGGGACTGTATGGTAGGAGACCCAGGAAGACCCCACTTCTTACCCTGAGACATAAAAAAGCCAGGCTGGAGTTTGCCAAAACTTACCTGAAAAAGCCTAAAACGTTTTGGAAGAATGTCCTCTGGTCAGATGAGACAAAAGTGGAGCTTTTTGGGCAAAGGCATCAACATAGAGTTTACAGGACAAAAAAAGAGGCATTCAAAGAAAAGAATACGGTCCCTACAGTCAAACATGGCGGGGGTTCCCTGATGTTTTGGGGTTGCTTTGCTGCCTCTGGCACTGGACTGCTTGACTGTGTGCATGGCATTATGAAGTCTGAAGACTACCAACAAATTTTGCAGCATAATGTAGAGCCCAGTGTGAGAAAGCTGGGTCTCCTTCAGAGGTCATGGATCTTCCAGCAGAACAATGACCCAAAACACACTTCAAAAGGCACTAGAAAATGGTTTGAGAGAAAGCACTGGAGACTTCTAAGGTGGCCAGCAATGAGACCAGACCTGAATCCCATAGAACACCTGTGGAGAGATCTAAAAATGGCAGTTTGGAGAAGGCACCCTTCAAATATCAGGGACCTGGAGCAAAAGAAGAATGGTCTAAAATTCCAGCAGAGCATTGTAAGAAACTCATTGCTGGTTACCGGAAGCGGTTGGTCGCAGTTATTTTGGCTAAAGGTTGTGCAACCAAGTATTAGGCTGAGGGTGCCAATACTTTTGTCTGGCCCATTTTGGGAGTTTTGTGTGAAATTATCAAAGTTTTGCTTTTTGCTTCATTCTCTTTTGTGTTTTTTTATTTAAGACAAATTAAATGAAGATAATAATACAAAATAATTTGTGATTGCAATCATTTTCAGGAAGAAACTATTATCTGACAGAATTGCAGGGGTGTCAATACTTTTGGCTCAACTGTACCTGATACAAGATTGTGTGCAGATCTCACAGCATTATCCTTGGTTAAAAGTTTGTAACTAGGGTTGATCGAATAGCTTTGGATAACTGCTTATCCGAATAGCTATAGCGCTTCCCGAATGTATGGAGAGCCTGTGTGCTGTGACAGTCACACAGCTGCGACACATGCAGCTGCGGCGCTGAACAGCTGATTATCGGGAGCGCTCCAGGAAGCCGGGTTCCCGAGGCAGCTTATTCGGTAAGCGCTACATTTCTGATGCAAAGAAACCTTCACCTTTCACAAACTTATCATTTGGGCGTTGCCACTCCCTGCCTTGCCCTTGTTTTTCCTCAGCTTCGCCCACTTTGGCAGAGCTGGCCAAAAGTAGTGTGAAAATGCTAAATGTTGCAATTTTTTTGCATAACCCTGCATTGTGTAAAAATGTTGACATTAACGTTCAGGTGTTGCGGCTACTTCGAAGTGCAATACAAGTGAATTGGGGTGTATTGCGACCCCAAGTGTATTGAAACTGGGACAAGTAAGTCAAAAGAAATCTGACGCAGCTGGGCTACTTGCAACTTGCTTGTCACAGTGACAGCCATCATTGCCAAACTTGACTTTTTTTTCTGGACAGGTTATCAGAAAATCACGGACAGACAATATTTCTTACAGAAATATTCGAAAACCATAATAAATCATTATAATTGTAAGTGATCCATGTCTACAGCCTATAATTTTGTTATGTAGACATCAACTGCATTCACTGCAAAATGATAATTAAAGTCAAAATGATCTGTGTACGTTTCTTTAGCTCCAAAATATTTATGAATGCCTTCAATTTTTTTTACGGACAGAACAAAAAAGTCCCTTGTTTTTACGGATTGTCCAGGAATTTCTGTACAGTGGGCAAGCCTGGTGACAGCACTTTCGAGGTCAGAATGCGACCCCATTCACTTGTGTTGCACTGCGATATAGCATCGACACTTTGAAACTTTTGGCTGTGTGATATGTGTCACGCCCAAAGTTGCCATGTAACCTCAGACTAAGGGCTCATACTCACTTGCGAGAAACTCGGATGAGTCTCGCACGGCAATACCAGGCGCTGCACCCGGCACTCAGGCACGGAGCGTGCGGCTGCATGTATTCCTGTGCGGCCGCACGCTCCGCTCCTGAGTGCCGGCAGCAGCGCCGGGTATTAACATGTGAGACTCATCCGAGTTTCTCACAGGTGAGTATGAGCCCTAAAGAGAACTTATATTTCTTTTTTTGTTTTGGAGGCAATCTCAGCTTTGCCTGAAAGAAAAACTAATTAAGACCACACTGTAAAACAGACCTAGTACAGCAAAATCTGAAATCGGCATGTAAAAGTTTGGATATAATCCTAACAGGCTAATTAAAGTCTGAAACCTTGGTCAATGTTATCGGAGCACACAAATCTCTAAGGGTGCCCAAACTTTGGCATACGACCACTTTCCTTTTTGTAATTTTTAAAATCTAAAAAACGACAGTATATATTTTTTTCTAACCTAAAATACAAAGGAAATGTGTCATCTTAAACTGTAGGCCTTTTAGAGATCATTTCATCTTCAGCTTGCTTAACTGTTCACAAAAAAAGTAATTTTGACCAGGGGTGCAAAAACTTTTACATGCCACTGTTTGGTGCACACCATGGATTACAGGGGTTGTTCTTGTATTACTAAGATGGCCATTCACCTGAACGGCTGCCATGTTATACTACAGTGCCTGGACTTGCTAATGCCAGGAGGTGGGAGGAATCTTTTTTTTAAACACACACAAAAAAAAGGAGTTTTTATATCTTCTCTCCAGCGAACGATGCTGGAGAGAAGAAATGATTAGCGGCTTCAGCACCACACGGGGGGGACAGCGCTTACAGTAGCGCTGTCTCCTGCACGGCACGCGGACTGCACACGGACAACGTCCGTGTGCGGTACGTGTTTTACACGGACCCATTGACTTTAATGGGTCTGTGTAATACGTGCGCTCCCACGAACACTGACATGTCTCTGTGTTTTCAAAACGGACACACGGTCCGTGAAAACACGCTGACATGTGCAGAGACACATTGATTTTAATGTGTCTACGTGAGTCAGTGTCTCCGGTACGTGAGGAAACTGTCACCTCACGTACCGGAGCCACTGACGTGTGAAACCGGCCTACGGCTATGTGCACACGTTACAATAAGCATCCCATCATTTAGAATGAATTCCGCATGTTTTGTGCACATGATGCGTTTTTTTCCGCGAAAAAAAACGCATCGCGGTAAAAAACCGCAGCATGTTCATTAATTTTGCGTTTTGTTTGCGGATTTCCCACTACAAAATGCATTGGGAAATGTCTGGAAAAACCGTGGCAAAATCGCGCTAAAACCGCGGCAAAACCGCATGCAGATTTCTTGCGGATTTCTTGCAGAAAATGTCCGGTTTTTCTCAGGAATTTTCTGCGAGAAATCCTGAACGTGTGCACATAGCCTAAAAGTGTTATTTTTGTACAGCAACACATTGCAAAGGCACATTGCCAGCCCCCTGATCGCGCCATAAGGACGGCTTGTTATATCTGTCTATGCTGAAGATTATTTTTATTTCTGACAGTATTCTACTCCCTCATTTCTACTAACTGAAGAGAGGAAAAAAAAAGAAACATAGCAGATCGCAATGATGTGATCAGTCTCCAGGAAAACTCACGTGTGCAATATATCAACATAAATGAAAAAAAGTAGTAATTTGATTCTCTTTCCTGCGAGACTGAGAAAATCTTGTTATCAAACAAGGCAAACTCCAATTTCCTGCGCGAGAGAAATCTTCTCCATGTGGATAGTAACAGCAGCAAAGACAGTAACTGGATCAGATAATATACAGTGATTATAAAAAGTCTATTAACATGCCAGGCTTTTGTCACATAAAAAAAAAATCAAACCAAGAAGAATCACTTTAGAACTTTTTCTACCTAAAGTGAGGAAAATAAGTATTTGATACTCTGCCGATTTTACAGGTTTCCCAACTACAAAGAATGGAGAGGTCAGTAATTTTTATTGTAGGTACACTTCAACTGTGAGAGACAGAATCTAAAAAAAAAATCCAGAAAATCACATTGTATGATTTTTACATAATTAAATTGCATTTTATTGCATTAAATAAGTATCTGATCACTTTCCAACCAGCAAGAATTTTGGTTCTCACAAACCTGTTAGTTCTTCTTTAACCCCTTAAAGACCAGTGCTATTTCAGTTTTTGAATTTCTGTCTTTTTGCACCCCTTGTCAACATGGCCATGTGAGGGCTTGTTTTTTGCAGGACAAGTTGTACTTTTGAATGACACCATTGGTTTTAACATATCGTGTACTGGAAAATGGGAAAAAAATTCCAAGTGCGGTGAAATTGCAAAAAAAGTGAAAAAGTTCTGTTTTTCTATTGTATCAAAGGCAATAAAATGCAAATTAATTATGTAAAAATCATACAATGTGATCTTATGGATTTTTTTTTTAGATTCTGTCTCTCATAGTTGAAGTGTACCTACGATAAAAATTACAGACCTCTCCATTCTTTGTAGGTGGGAAAACTTGCAAAATTGTCAGTGTATCCAATACTTATTTTCCCCACTGTATAGGGCTTGTCCACAAGACCATATTTTCGGTCAGTGTGCCGTCTGTGAAAAAAACACAGGACCAACGTTATTCATTGGGTCAATGCAGATGAGCAATTTTTTTTTTTACTGACCGGATTAAGGCTACTTTCACACTAGCGTTTTTTGCAATACGTCGCAATCCGTCGTTTAAGGGAAAAAACACATCCTGCAAAGTTGTCTGCAAGATGCGTTTTTGCCCCATAGACTAACATTGGCGACGCATTGCGACGCATTGACACACATCGCAACCGTCATGCGATGGTTGCGCCGTGTTGTGGCGGTCCGCCGAGAGCAAAAAACGTTACATGTAACGTTTTTTGCTGCCGACGGACCGCTTTTTCCGACCGCACATGCGCGGCCGGAACTCCGCCCCCACCTCCCAATGGGGCAGCGGATGCGCTGGAAAAATGCATCCGCTGCCTCCGTTGTGCGGCGCATTCACTGCTAGCGTCGGATCCTTGGCCCGACGCACTGCGACGGGCCGAGTCCAACGCTAGTGTGAAAGTAGCCTAACTCAGCCATTCAAGTCTATGAGTTTCTGTGCACCAGGCCTTACGATTTGCAAAAGTTTAGCATCTATTTTTTATGGATACATTGTAATTCTGTAATATGGCAAACTGTAAATGGTCCGGTACAAATAATTTTTGTGGGGAGAATGAAAAAAAAAAAATTAAAATAATGTGGTTGGATAAATATAAACACTCTTACAGGGGTTATCCAGAACTTTTATTATTTTGTATATGGTCCTAAGAACTAACAACTAGGCAGTTGCTAACTATCTGCCTTTTTCTGTACAGGGACAATCTCTGCTGACTCAGCCAGTGATTCACCTGCTTCTTTTCACCTTCCATCAACAGAGCAGCTTTCTTTCTTCAGCTCTACCCTATAGACAGGGCGTTACTGCAGACATAATGCTAATTCATAGCCGGCTACCTGCAGTTAGGTAGTGGGGAGCCAACTATCAATCAACGTGACATCAGCAGAGATGCCCACAAAGCAGAGCAGAGAAGACACTGCTCTGTCAACATGACGCTAGCTGGGAATTTGCCAGCAGTTGTCCGTGAGTCGGCAGAAATTGTTGCTGAGCAAAACAGGCAGTTAGTGACTACCTGCCTGTAAGTTCTTAAGGCCACATGCAAACATTATCCTAACTCATGTGACAAGGCTCGTTATAGGGTCAACATTGACTGTTAGGATTGTTACTTCCAATAGGTGGCACTAGAGTTCTAGTCCTCTTCCTCTCTGAAGAGACAATTTGCATATTTCCCAGAGGAACATTGCGGCTTTAAGTCTCCTCATCTCGGCATGCTTAACATGTCACGCTCCGCAAGGAGACACGATACTTCTTGGATCCCGGTCAGATGCCGCTCACTCAGCCAAACCAGATCACCCCTTTGCACTGATGAGGGGCAGTACCCCCGAAACACAGTGTCAGCAAATTGAGATTCTGGTTTGGCTATTATTCTAAGGAATGTGACGAGGCTCATTAAAGGGTCAACATTGACTGTTAGGATTGCTACTTCCAATAGGTGGCACTAGAGTTCTAGTCCTCTTCCTCTCTGAAGAGACAATTATCATAATAAAAGCCATGGACAGGGCCAGTTTTAGGAAAAGTGGGGCCCTAGGCAAAAATTTAAGATGGGGCCCCAAATGCTAACATATTGCACCATCACACAGAAACATTTCAGTTGTATTTACACGTGCTGATTTCAGGCCGCTGAACTAGTGTGATCGACAATACAGAAGTCATTTGAAGCTTGTTTCCCGGCCTCTTTACACTGGCTGAGAAGCAATAATGGAGACAGAACGATCACTAGTAGATCAATCAGTCCCCATATAGCATCATGTTATCAGCAGAACATCTGCAGCTTTCACCGGGCGATGTGCTGCTGAAAACAATGATTTTTGTTTTGGCATAACCAATCCAATCACTTGATGAATAAGCAGCATTTTGCTTGTTTAGTATAATACACCCCATAGTCCTTTACATAGTATAATGTGCAGCACAGTCCTCCATATAGTATAATGTGCAGCACAGTCCATATATTATAATACACTCCCCATAGTCCTCTATATAGTATAATACACTCTCCATAGTCCTCCATATAGTATAATACATTCCCCATGGTCCTCCATATAGTATAATGCACCCCCATAGTCCTCCATGTAGTACAATGCACTCCCCTTAGTATTATGCACCCCATAGTCTTCCATATATTAAAATACACTCCTCAGTCCTCCATATATTATAATGCACCCCCATAGTCCTCCATGTAGTACAATGCATTCCCAATAATGCACCCCATAGTTGTTAATATAGAAGAATACATTCCCCATAGTCCTAAATACAGTATAATCCAGGTACCATATAGTATAATACACTGCCCATAGACTGATAGAGTACAATGCAACCCCCATATACTACAATGCACCCCATAATCCTCAGTAGAGTATAATGCAGCCCCCCTCTGAGAATAATGCAGCCACTCCATAATATAATGCAGCTGTTACAGAACCCCCAGCCCCAAGAATATGTTATGCAGTATATATTATGTATAATAGGTTCCATGTGAAATGCATCAGTCCACAGGCTGCACCCCTGGGCAGAGAGGACACGATATCCCCCTTCTGTCCTCCCCCACCTTTGTAATTCCCACAGTAAATATCAGCAGGCTCAGGCCCCCTGCGGCTATTGTAATGTATGTCTGGCCTGCATTTTCTATTGGCCTGCCCTGTGTATCTGTGTTATATATATTCTGTGTGCTGGGAATAAAGTGTGTTCTTTTAGACTGGAAATACGTGGAGTAGCAGTCAGCTTTTATATGCTCTCACGTAATCAAGGAATTTCAGCCAGCGTCCTTCATTCAGAATCCAGCAAAAGCAGAGTGGACCTCCTGAAACACGGGGGGTGCTGAAAGAGGTACTACAGCACAGTAGACCCCGTTACACTGGTGGCAGACAGCGGGATGTGATATCCCATCTACAGGAGGAAAGGAATGAATGGAAGACAACTACCAGAAGTTAAAGAGGACTACATTAAAAGATCTGGTGGAAGCATGAGGGTTAATCGCCAGCAAAAAAACAAAAGCGGATTTGATAGCAGCCATCATGGAACACGACAGTGCAGCGCTCCCCAATGTGAACGTGGAGGAGGCTGAATTCCAGAGGGAGGTAAAGAACAGACTGGCGTTCTATGGCCCAAACCCTGCAGTAGAGATCATACGAGAGGTGATGGCTGATGTGTGTACTGATCTGAAGGAAGAGATGGCCGAGCGGACCAGGATAGAGCTAACCAAGATGGAGATGGCAGAGCGGACCAAAGTGGAGCTGGCCAAGATGGAGATGGCAGAGAGGAGAGTCAGCGAGCAAGGGGAGCTCTGGCCTCCGCCCAGGTACCTTCAACAGTAAGCTACAAAAAGATCCAGTATAATGCCTTCCGACAGTTGGGGGAGGCAGAGGAAGACATTGATGGCTTTCTGCAGGACTTTGAGCGGCAGTGTGCCCTTCATCAAGTGAAGCCGGAGGAACGGGTTCAGATTCTGGCCAGCAAGCTGACAGGCCGGGCAGCGGACGCCTATTGCACGGTACCTGATGAGGACTGTATGGACTATGATCAAAGAAGTGATCTTGGCCCGGTATGTGCTGACACCAGAGGCATACCGCCAAAAAGTTCCGCGGACTTATAAAACGAGTAACCGATACCCACGCTGAATGGGCCTGTAAATTACAGCGGTCACTGCTACAGTGGGTACAAGGGAGCCAAGCAACCACTAAGGAGGACGTCCTCCAGCTCTTCTTGTTAGAACGATTCTTTAATGGACTAAACCCCGAGACACAGGAATGGCTTCGGGACAGGCGGTCAATGACTCTTGAGGAAGCTGCTCGTCTGGCAGATGAACATCATGACGCCAGGAGGCCTCAGTTGTCTGGATCAAAGATGGTCACTAGAGGTCCGCCCATGGACCTGGAGGGCCCCAAACCACCGAAGATTGTAGGGGGACCAGCTAGAAACCCGGCCTACCACAGTTCCCCTGGGGCGCGATGCCACACCTGCCGTCAGCTGGGCCACCTGCAAAGACAATGTCCCAACCGGACTCAGCATACCCAGTGGCCAAAGGCGGGAACAGCTACCTTCCGCCGGGCCGCTGTACCCTGCTACCAAGGCGAAGCTGACCCGGCATTGGGGGCTACAACTAACCAAGGGATGGAAGACATGGAGGAAGTGCTGCATGAAGTAGACCCCGTGCAGGCAGCCCGGGCAGATAATCGACAACAGCATCGACAGGTCGTGTGGGTTAATGGGAAACGCATGCAGGGACTAAGAGATTCCGGAGCAACTTTGACCCTTGTGAAGCCTCATCTCGTCCGGGACCAAGAGAAGACGGACCGGACAGTGGCAGTCCATGTACCAGGGGGAGCCATACATCGACTACCCACTGCCAGGATTCACCTGAACTGGGGAGTTGGGGATGGCCTTGTTGAGGTCGGCTTGATGGAGGATTTGCCTGCAGACGTTTTGCTGGGAAATGACTTGGGGCCCATGTTGTCTGCCTTCTCGGTTGCCCCTCTGGCTGAGACATATCCTGTGACCACCCGGAGACAAGCTCGAGCTGCGGAGGCGGAATCACACTCAGAGGAGGCCCAGGTAAGACATCCCAGCCCTACATGTATTCCCATAGCCAGACACATTTCTTGGGCCACCCCAGATGAATTTAAGAGGGAGTTACTTGAGGATCCTTCATTGGAGGGATATCGTGGGAAGGCACAGGAGGGGAGAGGGGTACTGGAAGGGGAACAGTTTATATGGAAGCAGGGACTCCTCCACCGGATCACAGAGCAGCACCACACAGGGACGAGCCCCACTATAAAACGACAGCTGGTAGTTCCCAAGAAGTATAGGCAGGAGTTACTGCGAATCTCTCATGACATACCCTTGGCCGGGCACTTCGACGCCAGTCGCACCAGGCATCGTCTGACACAAAACTTCTTTTGGCCGGGGGTAACCTATGATGTTCGTCAATACTGCCAGACCTGTGACAGTTGCCAGCGCATTGGCAAGAGGGGAGATCGATGCAAGGCCAAATTACACCCCTCTCCCCTTTGTGGAGGAACCATTTAGCCGAGTAGCGGTCGATCTGATAGGGCCGTTAGCCAAACTCAGTCCGTCAGGGAAAAGGTATATATTGACAGTGGTAGATTGTGCCACACAGTATCCAGAGGCGGTTATGTTACCTAACATACTGGCAGAGACGGTGGCGGCCGTCCTGCTCCAGGTTTTCTCATGGGTAGGATTTCCCCGGGAGATTATCTCGGACCAGGGTACCCAGTTTACAGCAGAGGTGACCAACCAACTGTGGAAGCTGTGCGGCGTAAGGTCCATTAGAAGCGCCCCGTACCACCCGCAAACCAATGGGTTGTGTGATCGCTTTAACGGGACGTTAAAACAACTCATTGGGACTTTTACCAGGACCTACAGGGACTGGGAGAAATTCTTGCCTCACCTCCTGTTTGCCTATCGAGAGGTGCCCCAAGAATCCACGGGGTTCTCCCCATTCGAACTGGTATACGGGAGACGGGTAAGGGGACCCCTAGACTTAGTGCTAGAACACTGGGAAGGGGAGGGCATCATAGAAGGGGTACCTATTGTACCCTATGTGCTGGAATTCCGGGACCGCCTACAGGAGCTGACCCACGCTGTACGTGGGAACATGCAGGTGGCCCAGCGGCGCCAGCACGTATGGTACGATCGGAGGGCCAGAGAGCGCACCTTGGAAATAGGGCAGAAGGTCCTGGTGTTAGAGCCCACTAGGCAGAACAAGTTCCAAGCTGCATGGCAGGGGCCCTACCAGGTAGTGGGGAAAATAGCCGACACCACCTATAATGTCGCCGATTGTGACGACCCCAGGGTTATCCGCATGTTCCACGTGAATATGCTGAAGTCCTATCGGGAGCACCCTGAAGAGGTAGTGGCCATCTGTGCACCTGAAGCAGAGGATTTAGCCGGACTTCCCTTGCCTGATGTCTTAGGGGAGAGGACTCAGTCTAAAACATGGGACCAGGTACACTGGGGTGAAGACTTAGGTCCCCGGGAGAGACAGCAGGCGGAGGAGTTGTTGAGGCAGCGACAGAGGATGTTTTCGGGGAAACCCGGGTACACTCACCTGGCACAACACAAGGTTGAGACCCAGGATCAGACCCCCCTGCGACAACCCCCCTTCCGCGTCCCTGAGTCTGTACGAGAAGGGATGTGACAAGAGATACAAGAGATGTTGCGTTTAGGGGTCATTGAAGAGTCAGATAGTCCCTGGGCATCCCCAGTAGTGTTAGTGCCCAAGAAGGATGGGACTACACGGTTTTGTGTAGACTATTGTAAGCTCAATGAGAAAACAGTGACGGATGCGTATCCCATGCAGCGTGTGGATGACTTGTTAGACCAGCTGGCAGGGGCAAAGTATTTGACCACCATCGATCTATGCAAAGGCTACTGGCAGATTCCCCTTAGTCCTGATGCTATTCCCAAGTCGGCATTTGTCACCCCGTTCGGCTTATTCCAGTTTCGAGTTATGCCATTCGGGATGAAGACTGCCCCGGCGACCTTCCAGAGGCTGGCTGACCGGCTTCTGGATGGTTTCCAGGACTATGCATGTGCCTACCTGGATGACATCGCCATCTACAACGCGACATGGGAAGAGCATCTAAATCACCTAGAGACAGTATTAGACAGGATCCACAAGGCCGGAATCACTCTGAACCCAAACAATTGTCACGTGGGCAAAGCAGAGGTTCAGTATTTAGGGCATTGGGTGGGAAGTGGGAAACAGAGACCAGAACCAGCCAAGATTAAGGCCATAGCCAAATGGCCCACCCCACGCACTAAAACCCAGGTCATGGCGTTTCTAGGGACAGCGGGGTATTACAGGAAATTCGTTCCCAATTACAGCAGCGTGGCCAAGCCCCTCACTGATCTGACCCATAAGAACCAACCCCGCCAGGTAACCTGGACCCCAGAGTGTGAGGAAGCCTTCCGCCAGCTAAAGGACACCCTCACCAATACCCCTGTATTGGCCGCACCCGATCCAACTAAACGTTTCCTTGTTCAAACAGACGCTTCTATGTTTGGATTGGGGGCAGTACTAAGCCAAGTCGGGCCGGACGGCCAAGAACACCCGGTAGCTTACCTGAGTCGGAAACTACTTCCCCGTGAAGTGAGCTATGCGGCCATTGAGAAGGAGTGCCTGGCAATAGTATGGGCACTCAAAAAGTTACAACCATATTTGTATGGACGACAGTTTTCCCTCCTAACGGACCATAATCCCCTAGTCTGGCTTAATCGGGTCTCCGGAGACAACGCCAGATTGCTGCGGTGGAGTTTAGCCCTACAACCTCTGGACTTCACCATCCACTACAGACCCGGCAAACAAAACGGTAATGCCGATGGGCTAAGTCAACAAACGGAACTTGTACCAACCCCATAAACTTCGGTCATCCCCAAACCGATCCGTTAAGGATCAGACTGTGTATGCCGATCGCGTCGCTGAAAAGGGGAGCCGTGTTAGGCTACGTTCACACTAGCGTTCGGCTAGTGTGCGTCGCGCTAGCGTCGGGCGACGCAGCGGCGACGCATGCGTCATGCGCCCCTATGTTTAACATGGGGGATGCATGCGTTTTTGCTTGTTGCGTTTTCCGACACGTGCGTCTTTTTTGACGCTAGCGTTGGACCAAGAAAGCGCAACAAGTTGCATTTTTCTTGCATCCGATTTTCATCCAAAAACGACGCACGCGTCGAAAAACGCAGCGTTTTTGCGTGCGTTTGCACGCGTTTTTTGGTGCGTTGTGCATCGCGTCGCCGACGCAGCGGCGCACAACGCTAGTGTGAACGTAGCCTTACAGAACCCCCAGCCCCATGAATATGTTATGCAGTATATATTATGTATAATAGGTTCCATGTGAAATGCATCAGTCCACAGGCTGCGCCCCTGGGCAGAGAGGACACGATATCCCCCTTCTGTCCTCCCCCACCATTGTAATTCCCACAGTAAATATCAGCAGGCTCCAGCCCCCTGCAGCTATTGTAATGTATGTCTGGCCTGCTTTTTCTATTGGCCTGCCCTGTGTATCTGTGTTATATATTCTGTCTGCTGGGAATAAAGTGTGTTCTTTTAGACTGGAAATACGTGGAGTAGCAGTCAGCTTTTATATGCTCTCACGTAATCAAGGAATTCCAGCCAGCGTCCTTCATTCAGAATCCAGCAAAAGCAGAGTGGACCTCCTGAAACACGGGGGGTGCTGAAAGAGGTACTACAGCACAGTAGACCCCGTTACAGCAGCCACCCCACATAATATAGTACAGCCCCCCACAGAATATAATGCAGTCCCCCTCATAGCTTATAATGTAGCCCCCTCATAGAGTATAATACAGCCACCCCATAGAGAATGCAGCCCCCTCATATAGTATAATGTAGCATCCCTCATATACTATATTGCAGCCCCTCGTAGAATATAATGCTGCCCCCTCATAGAGTATCATGCGGCCCCACCATAGAATATAATGCAGCCCCCATATAGTATAGTATAGCCCCCAAAGAAAATAATACAGCCCCCCAGAGAATACAATGCAGCCCCCCTCATAGAATATAATGTAGACCCCGATAGAGTATAATGCAACGCTCTCCATAGAATATAATGCAGTTTTACAGTATTATGGGCATTGGCCACCACATACTCACTGATATATATGTATATATATATATATATATATATATATATATATATATAAATACAATATTCACCTCTCCTCTTCATTCCCCCGCTGCTCCAGGCTCTGCAGAATGTCTCAGCAGCTCCATTGCCTGTCACACAGCATGGTGCGAGATGAAGTGCGCGGGAGCGATGAGTGCGGTGCCAGGCCCCCCTGACTCACGGACCCCATAGCTGCGCTGTGCATTTGGCTGGGGGCCCCTTGGGAGCGGGACCCCTAGGCCACAGCCTACTCTGCCTGCCCCTAACTCCGGCACTGGTTACGGATAAGCCCTTTAAACCAATGCTCTGTTGAAGTACCCTTTGAATTTATGACAGCATTCAGTCTTTTGGGTAGTTGTCTATCAGCATTGCACTTCTAGAATTGGTAGACTTGCCCACTCTACCTTGCAGTAGCGCTCCAAATGTGTCAGATTGTGAGAGCATCTCCTTTGTACAGAGCCCTCCTTCAAATCATCCATAGACTGTTAAGGCCCCGTCACACATAGCGAGATCGCTAGCGAGATCGCTGCTGAGTCACAAGGTTTGTGACGCAACAGCGATCTCAGTAGCGATCTCGCTATGTGTGACACGTACCAGCGATCAGGCCCCTGCTGTGAGATCGCTGGTCGTGTCGGAATGGCCTGGGCCATTTTTTGATCGTTGAGGTCCCGCTGACATCGCTGAATCGGCGTGTGTGACGCCGATTCAGCGATGTCTTCGCTGGTAACCAGGGTAAACATCGGGTAACTAAGCGCAGGGCCGCGCTTAGTAACCCGATGTTTACCCTGGTTACCATCCTAAAAGTAAAAAAACAAACGCTACATACTTACCTACCGCTGTCTGTCCTCGGCGCTCTGCTTCTCTGGTCTGGCTGTGAGCGCCGGGCAGCCGGAAAGCAGAGCGGTGACGTCAGACCAGAGAAGCAGAGCGCCGGGGACAGACAGCGATAGGTAAGTATGTAGCGTTTTTTTTTTTTTTTACTTTAACGATGGTAACCAGGGTAAACATCGGGTTACTAAGCGCGGCCCTGCGCTTAGTTACCCGATGTTTACCCTGGTTACCGGGGACCTCGGGATCGTTGGTCACTGGAGAGCTGTCTGTGTGACAGCTCTCCAGCGACCAAACAGCGACGCTGCAGCGATCCGGATCGTTGTCGGTATCGCTGCAGCGTCGCTATGTGTGACGGGGCCTTTAATTGGACTGGTCTCTGGCTGAGCCATTAGAAATCATTGATCTTCTGGTGAAGCCATTATTTTGTTGATTAAGAGTAATGAATGCTTAGGGACATTGCAGGTGAAATTATAAAAAAGAGAATTTGGGCTTGACGCCCCAGGTGCACGGAACTCCGTCAGGATCTGACGTGGATCAGCAAAATACCAAGGTAGACGTTCCAGCTCCTAAAACAATTTCTTTATTCTTCCAAAAGTTAAAACATGACAGACGGCAGTGTCCTCTTTACATGTGAATAGGCACACCAGGCACTGGTGGCTAAGCAAGCTTGGCCGCCAGTGCCTGGTGTGGCTATTCACATGTAAAGAGGACACTGCTGTCTGAAAGGTGAAATTCCCCATTATCTATAGCTTTGAGAAAATGACTGAAGTTTTTTTTTGCAAAATTGTTTGATATTTGGAACTGTTCAGAATTCCCTCCACCGTCAGAGTGGCCTCAGTTCCCACTGCTTAAAAACAGCCCTAAAGCATAATGTTGCCTTCACTATATTTCACTGTGGGTATAATGTTCTATTGATGATATGCCAAACATACCTTTTAAAATTATGCTCAAAAAGCTCAATTTTGTTCTTGCAGAACATAACAGGCTTTCCCACATGATTTTGGCAGACTAGATGTAGGCTTTGGTAATAAGCCAGGCTTGGATGTTTTTCTTAGTTAGAAAAAGCTTCCGTCTTGCCACCCCCCACTTGTCAGACATATGAAGACTATGGTAGACTGTTGTCACATAGATTCAGGGGCTGGCTGGCAAATTTTAGCCTGAGGGGCAAGCACACACACACAGCAGTGGACCATGAGTAGCAGCGCATCCTTAAAGAGGTTGTCCGGTCTTAAGGTACCGTCACATTTAGCGACGCTGCAGCGATACCGACAACGATGCCGATCGCTGCAGCGTCGCTGTGTGGTCGCTGGAGAGCTGTCACACAGACAGCTCTCCAGCGACCAACGATCCCAAAGTCCCCGGGTAACCAGGATAAACATGGGGTTACTAAGCGCAGGGCCGCCCTTAGTAACCCGATGTTTACCCTGGTTACCAGTGTAAATGTAAAAAAAACAAACACTACATACTTACATTCCTGTCGCGTCCTCCGACTTTCTGCTTCCCTGCACTGTGTAAGTGCTGGCCGTAAAAGCAGAGCGGTGACTCACCGCTGTAATTGCTTTACGGATGGCCGGCGCTGACACAGGATGCAGGAGGAGTGCAGGGAAGCAGAACGCCGGGGGGAACCCACAGACACCGGAATGTAAGTATGTAGTGTTTGTCTTTTTTTTACATTTACACTGGTAACCAGGGTAAACATCGGCTCACTAAGCGTGGCCCTGCGCTTAGTAACCCAATGTTTACCCTGGTTACCACTGAAGACATCGCTGAATCGGCGTCACACACGCCGATTCAGTGATGTCTGCGGGAGATCCAGCAACGAAATAAAGTTCTGGCCTTTCTGCTCCGACCAACGATGTCACAGCAGGATCCAGATCGCTGCTGCGTGTCAAACACAACGATATCACTATCCGGGACGCTGCAACGTCACGGATCGCTATCGTTATCGTTGTGAAGTTGGTCAGTGTGCCGGTACCTTTAAGCTACAAGTCTGCAATCACTTAAATGGTGGGTGGTCAATTTGCATACTCCCAGCCGGCCCCGCTCAGTACACTTGCATTGAGTAAACATATCAGACTCTCAACTACCATTGAAACCTTCAAAAAGAACCTGAAGACCAACCTCTTCCGACAAGCCTTCAACCTTCACTGATCGACCAAACCACTGCACGACCAGCTCTACCCTCACCTACTGTATTCTCACCCATCCCTTGTAGATTGTGAGCCCTCGTGGGCAGGGTCCTCTCTCCTCCTCTACTAGTTGTGACTTGTATTGTTCAAGATTATTGTACCTGTTTCTATTATGTATACCCCTCCTCACATGTAAAGCGCCATGGAATAAATGGCGCTATAATTTTAAAAATATTAATAATAATAATAATAATAATAATAATAATAATGGGGCATTGGGGGACAGAGACTTAGGCTGACTTTTTCCAGCAAAAATTTTTTTTCCTTATTTACTTAAAGGGCTTGTCTTTCTTTGAATCTTACCACTACTTTAACTCCTAGCTTCCTGCTTGCCAGGGGTGGTTCGCTTCTTCTTTTAATGATGAAAACTTCAGTTTCACAAAATCATTGACATGTCATGTCATGGTGCTGAGAAACCCACTAATCTCTAAAATAAAACTCATACACTTTCCATTTATCTCATCCTTTGTCTCCTTTGAGAGCAGTAGTTGGCTATGAGCATGTGCTCCTCCCTTTAAGCGATTAGTGGGGGTCTCAGTAAAAGAAGATGGACATATTGTCCTGTTCCCCCTTGAAGACATCACTGCTGTGTATAATGTCATGCGTTATTGTGAGGGTGATGTGTAATGTGAATTGTGATGTGGTGTATTGCAAAGATTTGCACTGTACTGTTAGGAAGCCGGGTTCTGCCCAGCAACAGTGAGGAGGGTAAGACATAGTTCAGTGTTGGAACTAGTCCAGAGAGGGAGGGGCTATGTAGCAGGATCAGAAAGGACTTCCTGGTAGTGACTCAGACAGGGCCTAGCTTGCAGCTACAGCAAACATTTGGTCTGAATGCTCAGCAAGGCCCCATGCAGTGGGTGTCTTGCAACAAGAGACAAAGGGGATCAGGACAGAGATAGTGTGATCCCGTTACAGGCCGAAACAGAGAGAGAGTAAGGGTACCGTCACACTAAGCGACGCTGCAGCGATACCGACAACGATGTCGATCGCTGCAGCGTCGCTGTGTGGTCGCTGGAGAGCTGTCACACAGACAGCTCTCCAGCCACCAACGATCCCGAGGTCCCCGGTAACCAGGGTAAACATCGGGTTACTAAGCGCAGGGCCGCGCTTAGTAACCCGATGTTTACCCTGGTTACCAGCGTAAACATTAAAAAAACAAACACTATATACTTACATTCAACTGTCTGTCCTCCGGCGCTCTGCTTTCCTCTGCACTGTCAGCGCCGGTCAGCCGGAAAGCAGAGCGGTGACGTCACCGCTGTGCTTTCCGGCTGGCCGGCGCTGACACAGGATGCAGGAGGAGTGCAGAGAAGCACAGCGCTGGGGACAGACAGCTGAAGGTAAGTATGTAGTGTTTGTTTTTTTAACGTTTACGCTGGTAACCAGGGTAAACATTGGGTTACTAAGCGTGGCCCTGCGCTTAGTAACCCGATGTTTACCCTGGTTACCAGTGAAGACATCGCTGAATCGGCGTCACACACGCCGATCCAGCGATGTCAGCGGGAGATCCAGCGACGAAATAAAGTTCTGGACTTTCCTCAGCAACCAACGATCTCCCAGCAGGGGCCTGATCGTTGGTCGCTGTCACACATAACGATTTCCTTAACGATATCGTTGCTACGTCACAAAAAGCAACGATATCGTTAACGATATCGTTATGTGTGACGGTACCTTAACAGACACAGAGAGAAGGACAGTTCCAGCTCAGAGGACTGACCAGAGAGCAGAGTGACCAAGTAAGACAATTGAGATGCTCTGTATTAGTGAAGAAACGTGCAAAAAGTTGGGTACCCACTATCCTGTGAATATAGTTGCATGTAATGGCTGTTTGATAAAGAACTGTTGGTCTCCTTTCATGAACTGGTTAACATCTGGTCCTGGCAAACCAGCGTCATTATTTACATATGGCCTCTATGAGCGTAGTGCTCTCACAGCACATGTCCACACACCAAGCCAGGACCCCGACTTTCATGTACCAAGATAAACCTGTTCATGAATGCTAGGAAGAAGAAAGTATGGAGAAGGCTTAGAACGGCTCATCATTCAAAGCACACCACATCCTCAGTAAAACATGATGGAGGCAGTGTGATGGCATGGGCATGCATGGCTTTCAATGGCACTGAGTCACCAGTGTTTATTGATGAATTGACTGAAGACAAAAGAAAAAACATGATTTTTGAACTGTACAAGGCTATACTTTCTGCCCAGATTCAAACAAATGCAGAAAGGTTGATTAGATGGTGCTTCACAGTGCAGATGGACAAAACATACCGCAAAAGCAACCCAGGAGTTTTTTAAGGCAAAGAAGTGGAATATTCTGCAATCGCTGAGTCAATCACCAGATCTCAACCCCATCGCCTATACATATCACATGCTTAAGACAAACCCTAGGGCAGAAAGACCCTCAACAACAATTAAAGCATCACAAAGGAGGAAAACCCAGCATTTGATGACGTCCATGGCTTCCAAACTTCAGTCACAGCCTGCAAAGGATTCTCTACTAAGTATTAAAAATGAACATTTTGTCCATGATAAAGTTAATTTGTCCAATTACTTTTGAGCCACTGAAATGAGGAGGCATTGCAGTAAAATGGTTGCAATTCCTAAACAATTCACAGGATATTTTTGATCAACCATTTTAATTAAAACTTAAACGTCTACACTTCAATTGCATCTCAGAATCACGAAGATTCAGTCACTGTCCAAATATATCTGAACCTAACTGTATTTGCATATGTTTATAGCTCTTATAAATATATGTCCACATTGGTGGAAATTGCATGCACAACATTTATAATTTTTGTCCTTTGGTAGATATTACACAAGCAATCATTGGCGTTGACCTGTAACTTTTTGATATATAGATGTTCAAACCTTTTGTTTCTATATACGATAATGGGATGTTTTTGCTAAACGTTCTGACATCGGGGGCTGTTATCGGTTATGAAAATACATACAGCCAGTGCACCCTGCTGTCATGTGCAACTGGCTGCATACAGAGAGGAAAAAAATGACCTTTATTTAATCAGACAGCTTGTTTCATATCCAGGCCACCCAGAAGGCTGACGGCAACCCTCGATAATATACAGTAAATAGTCATCTTGTCGCTCTCATGAAGGAAGGATTCATCAGCCAGACAGAAGATGACAGCCTTGTCATAGACTGAATATCAACATTACCTACTAACCTATTTCCCAAAACCTAAAACAATTCCTAAGCGCTCCAATGCTTCTACAAATCACCACTGGTGCCTACCTTAATTGGTTGCTGCACACTTTAGACTTAATTGGTAAAAGAAATGAATGCGTACAATTTATCCAAAGAAGCATAAAGCAGAGGATGTCTAAGAATTAATAGAATTATATTAAATTAATGAGAAAAATATATAACGAGGATATTGTAATATCTAGTCACGTATAATTATAGCTAACAGCTGGTGGTGCGGCTGAAAATAGATATTAAAATTAGGAATTAATTAGAAATGGACCAGAGAAATGATAGGTAGCTTCTGCATATTAAAGGGGTGTTCCAGGCTCAACATAGATTTCAGTACACCTTGCTGTTATCATTACGGCTGCTCATTAGGGCAGTCCCACACGTCCAGATAATTCCGGTACCGGAATTATCCGTGTCCGTGTGCCCGTGCGTTTCTGTGGCACATCAGTGTGGCACACGTGTGCCGCCCGTGTGCCGACTGGGTACCACATGCACCGTGCAGGAGACAGCGCTAGAGATGTGCCACAGAAACGTTGGGGCACACGGACACGGATAATTCCGGTACCGATTTTTTCCGGTACTGGAATTATCTGGCCGTGTGAAACCGGCCTTAGGCCTGTTTCACACGTCAGTGTCTCCGGTACGTGAGGTGACAGTTTCCTCACGTACCGGAGACACTGACACATGTAGACACATAAAAATCAATGCATCTGTGCAGATGTCATTGATTTTTTGCAGACCGTGTCTCCGTGTGCCAAACACGGAGACGTGTCAGTGTTCGTGGGAGCGCACGTATTACACGGACCCATTAAAGTCAATGGGTCCGTGTAAAACACGTACCGCACACGGACGTTGTCTGTGTGCAGTCCGTGTGCCGTGCAGGAGACAGCGCTACATTAAGCGCTGTTCCCCCCCCCCCCCTGGTGCTGAAGCCGCGATTCATATCTTCCCTGCAGCAGCGTTTGCTGTAGAGAAGATATGAATAATAGTGTTTAAAATAAAGATCTATGTGCCCCCCGCCCTCCCACCCCCTGTTCTGGCCGCATCTTCTCCTGTATGCGGTCACGTGGGGCCGCTCATTTACAGTAATGAATATGCAGCTCCACCTCCACCACATAGATCTTTATTTTAAACACTATTATTCATATCTTCTCTGCAGCAAACGCTGCTGCAGGGAAGATATGAATCGCGGCTTCAGCACCAGATGCTGGTACGTGTGGTACCCAGCACGGTGCGTGTGGTACCCAGTGGGCACACAGGCGGCACACGTGTGCTGCACGTGTGCCACACTGATGTGCCACAGAAACGTAGGGGCACACGGACACAGATAATTCCGGTACCGATTTTTTCCGGTACCGGAATTATCTGGACGTGTGAAACCGGCCTTACAGAGATGTCGAACAGGAGGAGAGCGGCCTGGGAGCTGGGCAGCCATAGAGGTGAGCCAGCAAATCATTACAGATTGATTGTTTTATGTTAAATGCAATGGATCAAGATTGCCTCACAAGATCAACTTTCCATCGGCCCATCAGAGCATATGTATATCATACAATTTGTATCTGCCTGTTAGGCCACGTTCACACAGCAGTATTTCGATCAGTTTTTTACCTCAGTATTTGTAAGCCAAAATCAGAAAAGGAACAATCAGAGGAAAAGTATAATAGAAACACATCACCAGTTCTGTATTTCTCACCCACTCCTGGTTTTGGCTTACAGATACTGAGGTAAAATACTGACCAAATACTGAACCTGTGAATGAGGCCTTAGGGTATGTGCACACGTTGCGGATTTTGCTGCGGATCCGCTGCGGTTTTGACTCTGCGGATCTGCAGCTGTTTTCCATGAGTTTACAGTACCATGTAAACCTATGGAAAACAAAATCCGCAGTGCAGATGCTGCGGAAAAAAACACGCATAAATGCTGCGTTGTTTATTCTGCAGCATGTTCATTCTTTGTGCGGATTCCACAGCGGTTTACACCTGCTCCATAATAGGAATCCGCAGGTGTAAAACCGCAGGTGGTATCCACACAACAACCGCGGTAAGGCCGGGATCACACATACGCGATATACGGCCGAGTCTCGCAGGTGAAAACCCAGCTCTGGCGCCGGCACTCCAGAGCGGAGCGTGCAGCTCCAGGTATTGCTGTGCGGCTGTACGCTCCACTCCGGAGTATCGGCGCCAGAGCTGGGTTTTCACCTGCGAGACTCGGCCGTATCTCAAGTATGTGTGATCCCGGCCTAAGTCCGCTGTAATTCCGCAGGTAATCCGCAGTGCGGTTTACCTGCGGATTTACAAAAACAGGTGCGGAAAAATCCGCAGACATCCCACCTACGTGTGCACATACCCTTAGGCTGCCGTCACACTATCAGTATTTGGTCAGTATTTTACATCAGTATTTGTGAGCCAAAACCAGGAGTGGAACAAATAGAGGAAAAGTATAATAGAAACATATGCACCGCTTCTGTATTTATCACCACTCCTGGTTTTGGCTTAAAAATACTGATGTAAAATACTGACCAAATACTGCTAGTGTGATGGCAGCCTTAGGCTTCTTTCACACTTGCGTTGTGTGACGTATGTCGCAATGCGTCGTTTTGGGGAAAAAAACGCATCCTGCAAAGTTGCCCGCAGGATGCGTTTTTTCTCCATAGACTTGCATTAGCGACGCATTGTGACGTATGGCCACACGTCGCATGCGTCGTGTTTTGGCGGACCGTTGGCACAAAAAAAGTTACATGTAACTTTTTTGTGCGTCGCGTCCGCCATTTTCGACCGCGCATGTGCGGCCGAAACTCCGCCCCCTCCTCCCCGGACATTACAATGGGGGAGCGGATGCGGTGAAAAACTGCATCCGCTGCCCCCGTTGTTCATTTATTTCACAACGTGCATTGGTACATCGGCCCGACGCATAGCGACGGGCCCGTACCGACGCAAGTGTGAAAGAAGCCTTAGGCTATGCGCACACGCTGCGTATTTTACTGTGGATGCGCAGCGGTTTTGACGCTGCGGATTTGCAGCTGTTTTCCATGCGTTTACAGTACCATGTAAACCTATAGAAAACAAAAGTGCACATGCTACAGACAAAACCGTGCGGAAACGCTGCGCTGCTAATTCCGCAGCATGTCAATTCTTAGTGCGGATTCCGCTGCGGTTTACACCTGCTCCATAATAGGAATCCGCAGGTGTAAAACCGCAGGTGGAATCCACACAAAAACCGCAGTAAATCCTCGGCAAATCTGAGGGCAATACCTGCAGATTTTTCAAAAACTGAGCTGAAAAATTCGCACAGAAATCCGCAACGTGGGCACATAGCCTTAGGACTCCTTCTCACTTGCGAGAAATACGTCCGAGTCTCGCAGGTTAAAAACAAGCTCTGGCGCCGGCACTCCAGAGCGGAGTGTGCAGCAGCACAGCAATACATGGAGTTGCACGCTCCGCTCCGGAGTGCCGGTGCCAGAGCAGGGTTTTATCCTGCGAGACTCGGACGTATTTCTCGCAAGTGAGAAGGAGCCCCTAATCTTCCCCTCCTGTAAGACGACCCATTACACAGTACACGCTCGGAGTGTGCGAATACTCCATTATGGAAAGCAATATGCCTGCACATTTTCATCCGGTGGCTCTCTAGCTGTTACGAAAGCTAAGCATGCCATTAAAGTTTGTGATAGCATTTTGAGACTTGTAGTGCCACAACAAGCACAGAATGTAGACCGTTAGCAGTGAAATCTGTGAGAAACATAAATAACATAACTTCATGACGTATGTGAACAGGCAATGATAGCTCCCCAGTGACCTAGGCATGCTGAGCAGTGTAGTTCAGTACTAATAAATGGAAGTGTTCCTTTTATAGCAAGGCCACGACCGCTACATTAGTGTTATGGCTCCTGTTTATAGCCGGGCCATGACATCTGTGCTGAATCATTTTTAACAGGATCAGTAGACCACAGTAACTTAAATTGGAATCTGTAAATTCTTCTTTGGGGTCCCACCACTTTTGATAACAAAAATAGCCCTGCAGACTAAAGGAAAAATACCCACTACCTAAAATTACCAATGTGAACAGAGCCAAAAGGCTCATTTAGATGTATTTTGCATGTACGAGAAAAACGGACGGATTATTCTGATCAGACTTTGATCCGAGTGTGGTCCGATTGTTATCCATTTTTCTTGTACATGGAGAAAAAGAAAAGTTTCTCCACCTTCTCCCTTCTGACAGTCTGTGATGTCACCCGAGTGTGGTCCAATTTTTCAAGGACCCATACACTTGCATTACTGATTTTGATCTGACGCTCAGATCAAAATCGGATGTGTCTCTGATATTTTCCGGCCATGCCATATTAGAGAATACCCCGTGCTGACCTGATCACACTGATACACCTACTAATAAAGGACATGTGAACACTATTCTTTCCATCTCACTAAGTTACCTACGATTTGCACTAATATTGCTCTATACAATCACGTTATAATTGTCTAAGATCAATGATTAGCATGTACTTACCAGACACCAGACAGCAGCCCCTTCTGCTACCAGTGCAGACCATTCGACTGTCATTATCTGTCACTGTCAAGACCCTAAAGCACTTGCTGAACAGCTGCACCCCACCATGTGACGCTCCTGGCACTCCAGCTATGCTGCCTCAAGTCCACCTTCCTATGGATTTAAAGCTTGTGAAATGAAAGACAATTCATTCCAAATTCCACATTTCAAGCTCTCTGAAAAGGAAAATGTTGTGTCTTGGCCTATTGCTTAACTGCTGGATAATGCACATGTTGTCAATGTGCTCAACTACTTGGCCCTAGTAGTGGAATCTATTAGGAAACCTCAGATTGAGTGAGAAGAACAGTGAAGGGTGGAGAGAAACAGTAGACGAGAGGGAAACCAGACACAAATGAGCCGGAGGACTGGAGAATGGGACCCAGATGAGCAGGAAGGGAGATGATTCCTTACAGACAAGGATCAATGAAGGAGAGGGGGAAATGAAACATATCTCCATCTGGTCCACAGTGTTTAGGTCTGAATATATGTCTACATACATTGCTCAATCCAGTCATCCTAGCTAGAGATCCAAGACTTCCTCCAACACAGCCCATCACCAAGTTCAAATGTGTCGTCTACATTATTCCGGGCAGTTTCATTCTGGTACTAAATATCCCGATAAGCCAAACTGGAAAAGCTGCCAAGAGGATGACACAATAGTGATATACAAGTGTGGAAAGTGGGCATAGTGTGCCCTAACTGTGCCACACTGCACCAAAGAAACTGCACTGCCATATAGTGTTCAAGTATGAGCACATACCACACATTCATCACATACACAAGTCACGTATACACATTAAAGAGAATCTGTCAGCAGTTTTTTTGCTATGTAATACAAGAGCATCATGGGGTATGGACAGAGACCCTGATTACAGCTATGTATCACTTAAGGTACCGTCTCACAGTGGCACTTTGGTCGCTACGACGGCACGATCCGTGACGCTCCAGCATCGCTCCATTATCGCTCCAGCGTCGTAGACTGGAGCGATAATTTCATGACGTGTTTGCGATGTAGAAGCTGTTGGTTACTATGCGCACATCGTATACAATATCGTGCACACCTTTGTTACACGATGCGATCATGCCGCCACAGCGGGACACTTGACGACGAAAGAAAGTGTCAAACGATCTGCTACGATGTACGATTCTCAGCGGGGTCCCTGATCGCAGGAGCATGTCAGACACAGCGAGATCGTAAGTATATCGCTGGAATGTCATGGATCGTGCCGTCGTAGCGACCAAAGTGCCACTGTGAGACGGTACCCTTAGTTTGCTGGGTGGAGTAGTTATGGTATAGCCACGATGTAGATGTAGCAAAGCTCAGTTGCTGTGTACATTGTACAGTATAATGACAGAGAGCTGTTAATCAGTGACAAAGCACTGTGGTTGGACTAGGATGCACAAGGTCAGTTGTCCTGTAGTGATTATCTCTTGCTGATAAAACACTAATTGTATTTAAATAGCAAAATACAGCCCAGTAAGTGACACGTCCCTGTAATCAGGGTTTGAACTCCTACATTATGTTGCTCTCAGACTACATTGCAAAAACCTTCTGACAGATTCCCTTTAAGGCTGACACATTGTGACTTTGGCAAGTGACACAGGTGATGCAACCAGAGATCACTGCATGCTGTTTCTACTTGCAGTATATTGCAAGTGAATGGGGTCGCATTATGAACCACCATGACAAGTAATTCACAAAAACTTCAAATGGTTCTTTTCTTGTCACAATACCTTGTAGCTTGCAATTCGACCCCATTTTCCTGCTTTATACTGTGATGTAGAAGTGGCATACAGCGATCTTTGGCTGCATGACCTTTGTTGCATCTAACGTTGCCCTGTAGGCTCAGGCTAAAGCTGGAGCACACACCATTTACCGTCACTAGGTGAATACTGAGTCTTGACAGTTTGGATGTATTCTCATGTGACAGATTTGATGCGGACTGTCCTGGTCATCTGAACGGAATTGCAGGAAAAAACCACCCCATTCGGATGAATAAAATTGATTTTCAGGCACAGAAACTTCTGTTCTTGACAAGTCTGTGCATGCAGCCAAATTCTGATTGCAGGATCAATATTATCATTGATGTAGGAGTGTAATTTCCTTCGTAAATAAATTTGCTTTAACTTCGTTCATCCAAAGTAAAGCTGACCATAGATGATGGAAATCAACTGAACCAGACGATTTTGGCAGGACTGGCCAGCCCATTGTGTAAGGATGTCCTTACTTTCCCATCCCCCATACCAAATGCCTGGAAAGAAGGATGAAATACAACATGCCTGATTCTCAAGAGAGATAAGTGTTGGAATAAGTTTAAATGCAACAACTCCATTCCTGTTGTAGTCTGCATTGAATGTCTATGAGTGTTCATTTGTCAGCTATGCTGTGATTGTTAAAGTTTGTACAAAAAGGTCAGAGGACTCTCACTGATTGCATCATTCTGCTGCTGTTTCCTTCACAGAGAGACATGTGTTACATGGACTAGATTATATCGGTAGTTACTGTCAAAGCTTTCTTATTTTGTTCCAGTTCAAGCTGCATATATTAAACACAGTTTGCCTTACGTTGGATTCTGCTGCTTATATGAAGTAACACGCGCTGCTGTGGTAATACTCCGGCTAACAGGTTATGGGCCCAGCCACCGGAAAGTAAATGGTAAAAAGCCCAGTCACCGGAATAAGCAGCGAGCCAAGCGCAGACAGCACAGAGGAACCCCCGGAATACAAGGACACCGGAACGCAAAGGTACCGCAGTGTACAGAGCACCGGACAGCGCAGCTTAAAGGGCCAGTAACAAAAAAAAAAAAAAAAGGTACAAGAGACAAGAATGTCTACAGAAAGGAATGCAGTGAAGTACACAGTGCCAAGTCTCACAAATCACAATTACAGCTCCTGGAAATTCAAGGTAAAGATGTTACTTATAAGAGAGGGTACATGGAAATGTATTGAACAGCCTGTGCCTGACCCAGTACCGGGTGATTGGCTAGAGACTGATCAGAAAGCACAAAGCACTATTTCCCTCAGCATAGATGATAACCAGATTGTACATGTATGCAAATGTGATACTGCAAAGAAAATGTGGGAAGAATTACAGAAAGTGCATGAAAGGTCAAATCTCAGCAATAAGCTATATCTTATGAGAAAGCTGTATCAGTCTAAATTAAGTGATGGCCAGCATATGCAGGACTATATCAGAAACACCCTAGAGATTGTGGAGCGCCTAAGGGGTATTGGTGAAGAAATTAAAGATTTTCATGTTGCTGCATTACTATTAAGTGGTCTTCCAGAAAGTTATGACACGCTTGTGACTGCATTAGATGCCAGACCAGATGATGAACTCACACTAGAATATGTGAAAGGGAAACTTGCAGATGAATACAAGAGAAAGTCAGAGACTATTAGCAATAATATATGCAAAGCAGAAGCAGCATTAAAGACACAGTACTTTTCTAAAGCTCAGAGTCATTTAAAGGAAACTCGTGAATGTTTTGTCTGTAAAAAGCCTGGTCACCTTAAAGCAGACTGCAGAGTGTGGAAAGCAAGAATGAATCAGTTTAAAAAGCAGGACAGTCATCAAAAGGTTAAAACAGCTGTAAAGAAGGAAGATGCATGTATTGCGACTGCATTTGGGGTCAGCACAAGCCCATATGCAAACCATGTTTGGTGTATTGACTCTGGAGCGACTGCTCACATGACACGTGATAAAGATTTCTTCATTAATCTAGATGAAAGCAAGTCTGAAAAGGTAATTTTAGCTAATGGTCACTATATGACATCAGAAGGAATAGGAGATGGTTATCTCCATTGTCAAGTTCAATCCTCAGCACAAGTCAGAAAAATCCCAGTTAAAGACGTGCTGTATGTTCCCAAACTTGAAAGTAACCTTTTATCTGTAAAGAAGCTTGCACAACAGGGAAATATAGTTACATTTAAGGATGACAGATGCATCATTTCAAAGAAGGGTCATACCCTTGCCGAAGGAAAAATCAAAGATGAACTTTATCAGCTGAAGTGCAATGAAACTGTTTACAGTGCTAGACAAGATTTTCATAAGGACTGTATTCATGTGTGGCACAGACGCCTAGGCCACAGAGATCCAGAAGCAGTAAAGAAACTAGCTCAACTTGCAAATGGTATTGCAATCAACCAGTGTAATCAAACAATGAAGTGCACAAGTTGCCTAAAAGGGAAAATGTCCAGAAAATCGTTTCCTAAAGTAAGCACTACTAAATCTGCACAGATACTGGATTTGATACATACAGATGTGTGTGGTCCAATGAGTGTTCTTACTCCCAGCAAGAAGAGATATTTTCTCACATTCATTGATGATTATTCCAGATATACTGTTACTTACCTACTTCAAAGTAAAGATGAAGTTCCACAGAAACTTGAAGAATATCTTGCTGCAGTTCTTAACAAATTTGGAAGAATACCAAAGGTACTGCGAGCAGATAATGGAACTGAATATACAAGTGGTAAAGTGCAAACCATCCTGAAAAAGAATGGAATCGTGTTCCAGACAACCGTTCCATACAACCCAGAGCAGAATGGCACAGCAGAGAGAAAGAACCGAACTCTTTGTGAAAGTGGAAGAAGTATGCTATTTGATGGAAACCTACCTACAACATATTGGGGAGAAGCCATCATGACTGCTACCTATCTTCAAAATCGACTGCCAAGTAAAGCTACAAGTAAAACTCCATATGAGCTATGGAACTGTGAGAAGCCCAACCTGAAGCATCTCAGGATATTCGGAAGCAAAACTTTTGTGCATGTTCCCAAAGAAAAACGTTCTAAGTGGGAATCTCATGCAAAGGAAGGAGTTCTTGTGGGGTACAGTGAAACTCAGAAAGGATACAGAATCCTGCACCCACAGACCAACACAGTAACAATCAGCAGAGATGTAGTGATTGATGAAAACTCAGTATCGCTCAAATTTCATGAGGTTACGCAAATAATTCAACCTAAGGAACAAGAATTTCAGTCAGTGATTCCAGACATTGAAGAGAATCTCAAAGAAAATACTGAAGTCTGGATATGCTCTGAAAGTACTGAAAAAGAAACAGAAGAACCAAGCCAACCTCAGGAGATCAGAAGATCAGAAAGATCAAATAAAGGAATTCCAGCTAAACGCCTTTCTTATATGGTCAGATCAATTCCAGAAGAAGAGCCACAGTCATGGCAGGAAATGCAAAAACTGCCTATTCATAAGAAGCAAAAATGGATAAAAGCTGCTGATGAAGAAATGGAATCCCTTCATAAGCTCAAAACATGGGAGCTCACAGAGCTACCTCAAGGCAAGAAAGCAATTGGATGTAAGTGGGTCTTTAAGAACAAATATGACTCCGAAGGTAATGTTCACCGTTTTAAAGCAAGATTGGTCGCAAAAGGATATTCACAAAAATATGGTGAAGATTATGATGCTACTTTTGCTCCAGTTGCCAAGCAAACTACATTCAGAACTTTATTATCCATAGCTGCTGTTCAGCAGATGAAAGTAAGACATTTTGACATCAAAACAGCCTTTCTACATGGAGACATTGAAGAAGAGCTGTACATGACTCAACCAGAAGGCTATGTTAAAAGGGGTAAAGAGAACCTTGTTTGCAGAATGCAAAAATCTCTCTACGGCCTTAAGCAATCAGCAAGAGCATGGAACACTAAGATGAACAAAGTGTTAATCGACGAAGGATTTAAAAGGTCTCAAGCGGATCCATGTTTGTATACAAAAGGTGTATCACAAGATTGGATGTATGTTATTCTATATGTGGATGATGTAATAATAGCGCATCAAGAAGAGAGAGAAATTTCAAAACTAGGTCAAATTCTGAACAAGCATTTCGAGACCAAGGACCTTGGAGATGTGACATACTATTTGGGAATCCAAATCCAGAGAGAGGAAGATGGAAGTTTTCTTCTTAATCAAAATTCTAAAATCTCCACAGTTCTAAACCAGTTTGGAATGTCAGAAGCCAAAGGCATATCAACTCCAATGGATCCATCTTACCTAAAATTGGAAGGAGAAGAAGATCTGCTACCCACAAATGACAGTTACAGACAAGCAGTGGGGGCACTTCTATACATAGCAACCACAACCCGTCCAGATATCTCAGCCACAGTGGGAATTCTCTGCCGACGTGTAAGCAAGCCACGCCAAAGAGATTGGAATGCAATTAAGAGACTTCTTCAGTATCTTAAGGCAACCCAAGAGTTAAGTCTAAAGATTTCTGCATCAGGAGATCTAATTCTCAGAGGATATGTAGATGCAGATTGGGCTGGAGACTCAAGTGATCGAAGATCAACAAGTGGTTACTTGTTCAAGTTAGGACACACTTCAATCTCATGGTCCAGTAGAAAACAAGTGTCAGTTGCATTGTCTTCTACAGAAGCAGAATATACATCAGCTGCTCATGCAAGTCAAGAGTTAATTTGGTTGAAGCAACTTTTGGAAGAATTCGGCAAACCACTAGCTGAACCAACTGTTATCTATGAGGACAACCAAGGATGTATCAAGCTCGCCAGCAGTGAAAGGATAAGTGCAAGAACAAAGCACATTGATGTTAAACATCATCACTTGCGTGACTTAGTAGAGCGTGAAGTTCTAAAGTTTGTTTACTGTGAATCTGACAAGATGTTAGCAGATGTTTTGACAAAGCCATTGTCAAGAGCCAAGTTTGAAGAATTCAGAACTGCAATGGGACTAACAGGATAAGCAGTTGTTGAGTGGGGGTGTTGGAATAAGTTTAAATGCAACAACTCCATTCCTGTTGTAGTCTGCATTGAATGTCTATGAGTGTTCATTTGTCAGCTATGCTGTGATTGTTAAAGTTTGTACAAAAAGGTCAGAGGACTCTCACTGATTGCATCATTCTGCTGCTGTTTCCTTCACAGAGAGACATGTGTTACATGGACTAGATTATATCGGTAGTTACTGTCAAAGCTTTCTTATTTTGTTCCAGTTCAAGCTGCATATATTAAACACAGTTTGCCTTACGTTGGATTCTGCTGCTTATATGAAGTAACACGCGCTGCTGTGGTAATACTCCGGCTAACAATAAGCCACCAACAGAGGTGTCTGGCAGCAACCGATTCCGCTCTTAAGGTACCGTCACACTAGACGATATCGCTAGCGATCCGTGACGTTGCAGCGTCCTGGCTAGCGATATCGTCCAGTGTGACACGCAGCAGCGATCAGGCCCCTGCTGTGATGTCGCTGGTCGGGGAAGAAAGTCCAGAACTTTGTTTCGTCGCTGGATCTCCCGCTGACATCGCTGAATCGGCGTGTGTGACGCCGATTCAGCGATGTCTTCGCTGGTAACCAGGGTAAACATCGGGTTACTAAGCGCAGGGCTGCGCTTAGTAACCCGATGTTTACCCTGGTTACCATCGTTAAAGTAAAAAAAACAACCACTACATACTTACCTACCGCTGTCTGTCCTCCGGCGCTCTGCTTCTCTGCTCTGGCTGTGAGCGCCGGGCAGCCGGAAAGCACAGCGGTGACGTCACCGCTCTGCTTTCCGGCTGCTGTGCTGACAGCCAAAGCAGAGAAGCAGAGCGCCGGGGACAGACAGCGGTAGGTAAGTATGTAGTGGTTGTTTTTTTTACTTTAACGATGGTAACCAGGGTAAACATCGGGTTACTAAGCGCAGCCCTGCGCTTAGTAACCCGATGTTTACCCTGGTTACCGGCATCGTTGGTCGCTGGAGAGCTGTCTGTGTGACAGCTCTCCAGCGACCAAACAGCGACGCTGCAGCGATCCGGATCGTTGTTGGTATCGCTGCAGCGTCGCTTAGTGTGACGGTACCTTTAAGGTTCCATCACACTCAGCAACTTTACAACGAGAACGACAACGATCCATGACGTTGCAGCACCCTGGATAGCGATCTTGTTGTGTTTGACACGCAAAAGCGATCTGGATCCCGCTGTGACATCGCTGGATGGATCTAGAAGTCCAGAACTTTATTTGGTCGTCAGGTCGGCGTGTATCGTCATGTTTGACAGCAAAAGCAACGATGACAGCAACGTTTTACATGGAGCGAACAACCAGCGAGAACGATAAGTACGTCACTGGATCGCTCCTGCATCGTTCTGGAGTTGCTGTGTTTGACGTCTCTACAGCGACCTAAACAGCGACGCTCCAGCGATCGGCTCGTTGTCTATATCGCTGCAGCGTTGCTGAGTGTGACGGTACCTTTAGGCCGGATTCACACTAGAGAGGAATATGGACGTGTGCTATGCGAGAAAAAATCGCATAGCACTCGTACCAATGTTAATCTATGGGGCAGTTCCCATCATCCGTTTTTTTCTTTGCCGTATTATACGTGCGAGTGAAATCGCAGCATGCTGCGATTTGCACAGTATATCGTCCGAGACTCGCCAATGAAAGTCTATGGGTGCGAGAAAAACTCGCACACCACACGGACCATCAGTGTGACTTGTGAGAAATACGCACCGGTGTCCTTTCGAAAAGCCAGCAATTCAGGGCGCTGTAATGTAAAATCACACTGACAGGTTAAAATAGAATACATAAAATAAATGTATACACATAGTATAGGTAGGTATATATCTACTATATAATTGTCTAAGGGTCACTTCCGTCTGTCTGTCCTGGAAATCCCGCGTCGCTGATTGGTCGCGACCAATCAGCGACGGGCACAGTCCGGCCGAGAATAAGTCCCTACCTACTCCCCAGCCGTCAGTGCCCGCTCCATATTTCCCCCCAGTCAGCACTCACACAGGGTTAATGGCAGCGTTAACGTACCGCGTTATGCCGCGGGTAACGCAGTCCGTTAACGCTGCTATTAACCCTGTGTGACCAACTTTTTACTATTGATGCTGCCTATGCGGCATCAATAGTAAAAAGATCTAATGTTAAAAATAATAAAAAAAATAAAAAATCATTCTATACTCACCTTCAGTGGGCCCCCGGATCCAGCCGAGGCCTTTCCCGCACCTCGCGACGCTCCGATGACCGGTCCATGCATTGCGGTCTCGCGAGATGATGACGACGCGTCATCATCTCGCGAGACCGCAAGCACTCTTGGGACCGGAGCGTCACGAGGAGCATCGGTAAACGCCTCGCCTGGATCTGGGGGGGCCGACGGAGGGTGAGTATATAGCTATTTTTTATTTGAATTCTTTTTTTAACAGGGATATGGTGCCCACATTGCTATATACTACGTGGGCTGTATTAGATACTGCATGGCCTGTGTTATATACTGTACTACATCTCTGTGCTATATACTATATGGGCTGTGCAATATACTATGTGGCTGTGGTATATATTACGTGGCTGGGCAATATACTACATCGCTGTGCTCTATACTACGTAACATGTGTTATATACTGCATGGGCTGTATTATATACAACGTCTCAGTGCTATATACTACGTGGCTGTGCTATATACTAAGTGGCTGTGCAATATATTAAGTGGCTGTACAATATACTACGTGGCTGGGCAATATACTACGTGTCTGTGCTATACACTACGTGTCTGTGCTATACACTACGTGTCTGTGCTATATACTACGTGTCTGTGCTATATACTACGTGTCTGTGCTATATACTACGTGTCTGGGCAATATACTATGTGTCTGTGCTATATACTATGTGGCTGGGCAATATACTACGTGTCTGTGCTGGGCAATATACTACGTGTCTGTGCTATATACTACGTGGCTGGGCAATATACTACGTGGCTGGGCAATATAGTACGTGGCTGGGCAATATACTACGTGGGCTGTGCTATATACTACGTGGCTGGGCAATATACTGCGTGGCTGTGTTATATACTACGTGGCTGTGTTATATACTACATGGCTGTGCTACATACTACGTGTCTGTATTATATACTACATGGCTGGGCAATATACTACGTGGGCTGTGCTATATAGTGTTATATACTGCGTGGCCTGTGTTATATACTGCGTGGGCTGTGCTATACACTGTGTGGGCTGTGCTATATACTGCATGGGCTGTGTTATATACTGCGTGGGCTGTGCTATATACTATGTGGGCAGTGTTAGATCCTACGTGCCTGCTATATACTACGTGGGCTGTGTTATATACTACGTGGGCAATGTTATATACTGCGTGAGCAATGTTATATACTGCATGGGCTGTGTTATATACTGTTTGCTACGTGGCCTGTGCTATATACTATGTGGCTGCTATATACATACATACATACATATTTTAGAATACCCGATGCATTAGAATCAGGCCACCATCTAGTATATATATATATATATATATATATATGCATATATATATATATATATATATATATATATACACAGTACAGACCAAAAGTTTGGACACACCTTCTCATTTAAAGATTTTTCTGTATTTTCATGACTATGAAAATTGTACATTCACACTGAAGGCATCAAAACTATGAATTAACACATGTGGAATTATATACTTAACAAAAAAGTGTGAAACAACTGAAATTATGTCTTATATTCTAAGTTCTTCAAAGTAGCCACCTTTTGCTTTGGTGACTGCTTTGCACACTCTTGGCATTCTCTTGATGAGCTTCAAGAGGTAGACACCGGAAATGGTCTTCCAACAATCTTGAAGGAGTTCCCAGAGATGCTTAGCACTTGTTGGCCCTATTGCCGTCACTCTGCGGTCCAGCTCACCCCAAACCATCTCGATTGGGTTCAGATCTGGTGACGGTGGAGGGCCAGGTCATCTGGCGTATCACCCCATCACTCTCCTTCTTTGTCAAATAGCCCTTACACAGCCTGGAGGTGTGTTTGGGGTTATTGTCCTGTTGAAAAATAAATGATGGTCCAACTAAATGCAAACCGGATGGAATAGCCTGCCGCTGCAAGATGCTGTGGTAGCCATGCTGGTTCAGTATGCCTTCAATTTTGAATAAATCCCCAACAGTGTCACCAGCAAAGCACCCCCACACCATTATACCTCCTCCTCCATGCTTCACTGTGGTCACCAGGCATGTAGAGTCCATCCCTTCACCTTTTCTGTGTCACATAAAGACACGGTGGTTGGAACCAAAGATCTCAAATTTGGACTCATCAGACCAAAGCACAGATTTCCACTGGTCTAATGTCCATTCCTTGTGTTCATTAGCTCAAACAAGTCTCCTTTGCTTGTTGCCTGTCCTTAGCAGTGGTTTCCTAGCAGCTATTTTACCATGAAGGCCTGCTGCACAAAGTCTCCTCTTAACAGTTGTTGTAGAGATGTGTCTGCTGCTAGAACTCTGTGTGGCATTGACCTGGTCTCTAATCTGAGCTGCTGTTAACCTGCGATTTCGGAGGCTGGTGACTCGGATAAACTTATCCTCAGAAGCAGAGGTGACTCTTGGTCTTCCTTTCCTGGGGCGGTCCTCATGTGAGACAGTTTCTTTGTAGCGCTTGATGGTTTTTGCCACTGCACTTGGGGACACTTTCAAAGTTTTCCCAATTTTTCGGACTGACTGACCTTCATTTCGTAAAGTAATGATGGCCACTCGTTTTTCTTTACTTAGCTGCTTTTTTCTTGCCATAATACAAATTCTAACAGTCTATTCAGTAGGACTATCAGTTGTGTATCCACCAGACTTCTGCACAACACAACTGATGGTTCCAACACCATTTATAAGCCAAGAAATCCCACTTATTAAACCTGACAGGGCACACATGTGAAGTGAAAACCATTCCTGGTAACTACTTCATTAAGCTCATCAAGAGAAGGCCAAGAGTGTGCAAAGCAGTCATCAAAGCAAAATGTGGCTACTTTGAAGAACCTAGAATTTAAGACATAATTTCAGTTGTTTCACACTTTTTTGTTAAGTATATAATACCACATGTGTTAATTCATAGTTTTGATGCCTTCAGTGTGAATGTACAATTTTCATAGTCATGAAAATACAGAAAAATCTTTAAATGAGAAGGTGTGTCCAAACTTTTGGTCTGTACTGTATACAGTATATATATATATATATATATATATATATATATATATCATTGACACATATATATATATATATATATATATATATATATATTTATATTTCATAGAGAGTTAGGTAGCAGAATAGCCGATAATTCAATTGTCGGCTTCTGTAAAATCATTGCAGAATAGGATATGAAACATGGTTTACATACACTAAACCATTGCATATCAGTTAGATTTATATATGTCCCTGACTAATAATGTTAGTACTATGTGAGTGTTACATTTTGGAGACGTAGATGTTAAAGTAACACATTTATTCAGGGGAAAAAATTGAGTGGGAGCAATTGAAATAATTAAACACACAGGTTTTCCATCTTTATTACATTCCCAATCAAAGCGAAGCCCTCGTTCTTCTGTAAAAAATAAAAAAGCAACAATATCCCATACCTGTCCGCTGTACAGTCAAGTCCCACGCTGCAATCCATCTCAAGGGGTTAAATAGTTTACAACCAGGAGCGTTGCTAATGCTACTGTACCGGCTGTAGACCACTGTGTAATGAATGAAAACCTTCAGTTTCTGAACTTTTTCCCACGCTGTCGAGTTCAGACGGGGCCGCTGCGCAGCCTCAGTGACTACCGCTGACGTCACTGAGCATGCGCAGACTGACAGCCTAACCTGAGGTGAACTCGGCAGCGTGGGAAAAAGTTCAGAAACTTTCCCACACTAGCGAGTTCATGTCCGGTCAGGCAGGGAGGCTGCGCAGGCAGCTTTTAATTCATTACACAGTGGTTTACAGCCTGGCCAGTAGCATTAGCAGCGCTCCCGGTTGTAAACTATTTAACCCCTTGAGATGGATTGCAGCGTGGGACTTGACTGTATAGCGGACAGGTATGGGATATTGTTGCTTTTTTATTTTGGATTTTTTACAGAAGAACGAGGGCTTTGCTTGGATAGGGAGTGTAATTTAAATGGAAAACCTGTGTGTTTAATTATTTCATTAAAAGACTTTATTCTCTATGTGTGTGTATATTGTTTTATCCTTTTCATACTATTGGATTAATAATGGATAGGTGTCTTATTGACACTTCTCCATTATTAACCGGGCTTAATGTCACCTTACAATAGCAAGCTGACATTAACCCCTTATTACCACACATGCCACCGCAAGAGGGCAATGGGAAGAGAGAGGCTAAGTGCCAGAATTGGCGCATCTTATAGATGCGCTTTTCTGGGTCAGCTGGGTGCTAGTATTTTTAGTTGGGGGGGGGGGGTAAATATCCATTGCCCCTTCCTAGGCTATGAATATCAGCCCGCAGCTGTCTGCATAGCCTTTCTGGCTATTAATTATAGGGGGACCACACGCCATTTTTTGGGGGGGTCCCCATATTAGAATAGCCAGTAAATGCTAAATATACAGCTGCAGGCTGATATTCATAGCCTGGGAAGATCCATCGGTATTAACCTCTACCCAGGCCCTGGCCGTCGGCTTTCCCACTCTGGCAAAAAAAATTGTGCGGGAGACCACGCAATTTTTTTCGGTTGTAGGATGGAACTTGTGGAGCCAATAAATAGGCTTCCACATTATTTATTCATGATTTTCTGGTCCGGGATCCTTTATATGTCCATTTTGCAAGCCGGCGAGAAAATCTCGCCATACGGATGTCACACGGATGCTTAGATGCGAGAAAATCACATCCTCGCATTGCAAACGGGTTACAAAAGGATCATTGTTCAGGAACATTTGTGTGATTCTCAGCCGTGAAAAACGGAATGATTTTTTATACGTTATATGTAACTCCAGCCTTAACATTAGAAACACATGCTGAGCCTAGCATGGAAGTGTTTGTGGTTGTCAGAAGTAATATTAGTCACCAGACCAATCAGGTGGCCAACAGCTATCTCTGGGGAATAGCTACCTGAATAAAGTTAATAGACCTGTCAGCAAACAATACTTAAACTAACGACACTGCAGTTTTTGAAGCAAAGCCAGAAATTGATGCAATTGAAGGAAAAGTAAAAGATCTTCCTTTTATTTCCAGTTCTTTTTTCATCCACTCCTGGCTCTGGCTCAGCACCTGCCACTCCACCCTCCAAAAAAAAGCAAACAAAAAAACCCACAAGTCATGTTTTTTACCAAAGGTTGTGTATAAAACCATCCTTACAGGGCTGTAGAGTGTCTCAGTGGTTAGCACTGTTGCATTGCAGTGCTGGGGTCCTGAATCCCACCAAGAACAACATCTGCAAGGAGTTTGAAGACACAAAAGAGAATAGTAAAACCAAAAACACTCAGTTTGAAAAAATGTTGCAGTAATCCGCAAGTGCTAGTAAAAGATGTAAAAAACAGGGTATTTGGTTGATACGTTTTTTGCAAAAAATGTATACTAAGCTGCTCTACCAATCTTCACGGTATACCCTTATCAGAGCAGTCCTAACTAATGTATGCAATCCCTATCTGATGTATTTAAAAACCTGATCATCTGTATATAACCTGTGTGAACAGGGTTCAGAGAGGAAAAATCCATGTGTGCATACAGGGTAGAACAGCTTTTGTGCAGATAGCCCAAGAGGAGTGGTGGAACTCCCCAGTCTTGTAGACACAAGAGAACAATTATGGAAACAGGAACACATGGGCTACTTGCACAGTGAACCAGTCTGTATGATTGGTGGTGTGTGAACATGATCATACAGACTTGTTCACTGTGCAAGTAGCCCATGTGTTCCTGTTTCCATAATTGTTCTCTTGTGTCTACAAGACTGGCGAGTTCCACCACTCCTCTTGGGCTATCTGCACAAAAGCTGTTCTACCCTGTATGCACACATGGATTTTTCCTCTCTGAACCCTGTTCACACAGGTTATATACAGATGATCAGGTTTTTAAATACATCAGATAGGGATTGCATACATTAATTAGGACTGCTCTGATAAGGGTATACCGTGAAGATTGGTAGAGCAGCTTAGTATACATTTTTTGCAAAAAACGTATCAACCAAATACCCTGTTTTTTACATCTTTTACTAGCACTTGCGGATTACTGCAACATTTTTTCAAACTGAGTGTTTTTGGTTTTACTATTCTCTTTTGTGTCTTCAGGTTTCTTGGTGGTGTGTGAACATGATCATACAGACTTGTTCACTGTGCAAGTAGCCCATGTGTTCCTGTTTCCATAATTGTTCTCTTGTGTCTACAAGACTGGGGAGTTCCACCACTCCTCTTGGGCTATCTGCACAAAAGCTGTTCTACCCTGTATGCACACATGGATTTTTCCTCTCTGAACCCTGTTCACACAGGTTATATACAGATGATCAGGTTTTTAAATACATCAGATAGGGATTGCATACATTAGTTAGGACTGCTCTGATAAGGGTATACCGTGAAGATTGGTAGAGCAGCTTAGTATACATTTTTTGCAAAAAACGTATCAACCAAATACCCTGTTTTTTACATCTTTTACTAGCACTTGCGGATTACTGCAACATTTTTTCAAACAGAGTGTTTTTGGTTTTACTATTCTCTTTTGTGTCTTCAGGTTTCTTGGTGGTGTGTGAACATGATCATACAGACTTGTTCACTGTGCAAGTAGCCCATGTGTTCCTATCTGCAAGGAGTTTGTATGTTCTCCCCGTGTTTGCTTGGGTTTCCTCCGGGTACTCTGGTTTCCTCCCACATTCCAAAGACATAATGATAGGGAATTTACATTGTGAGCCCCAATGGGGACAGCGATGATAATGTCTGTAAAGCAGATTCCAGATTGTTTCCATTTTTATAGATGAACTAGATAGTGGCCCGATTCTAACGCATCAGGTATTCTAGAATATGCATGTCCACGTAGTATATTGCACAGCCCACATAGTATATTGCCCAGCCACGTAGTATATTGCCCAGCCACGTAGTATATTGCCCAGTCACGTACTATATTGCCCAGCTACGTAGAATATTGACCAGTGACGTAGTATATTGCCCAGCCACATAGTATATTGCCCAGCCACGTAGTATATTGCCCAGCTACGTAGTATATTGCCCAGTCACGTAGTATATTGCCCAGCCACATAGTATATTGGCCAGCCACGTAGTATATTGCCCAGCCACGTAGTATATTGCCCAGTCACGTAGTATATTGCCCAGCCACGTAGTATATTGCCCAGTTACGTAGTATACAGCACAGAGCCACGCAGTATATTGCACACTGACATAGTATACAGCACAGAGCCACGTAGTATATTGCCCAGCCACGTAGTATATTGCCCAGCCACGTAGTATATTGCCCAGCCACATAGTATATTGCCCAGTTACGTAGTATATTGCCCAGTTATGTAGTATATTGCCCAGTGACGTAGTATACAGCAGAGAGCCACGTAGTATATTGCACAGTGACGTAGTATACAGCACAGAGCCACGTAGTATATTGCCCAGCCACGTAGTATATTGCCCAGTCACGTAGTATATGCCCAGTCACGTAGTATATTGGCCAGTCACGTAGTATATTGCCCAGCTACGTAGTATATTGCCCAGCTACGTATGTCACAGGTTAAAAAATTAAAAATAAACATATACTCACTTTCTGAGGGAGCCCTTGTAGTCATGTCGCCTGTGTGCGGTGCACTCGGCAGCTTCCGGTCCCAGGGTTGGTAGCGCAGGACCCATGATGACATCGCGGTCACATGACCGTGACGTCATGGCAGGTCCTTCTCGCGCAGAAGCGCAGGACCTGTGATGAGGTCGCGGTCACATGACCGTGACGTCATGGCAGGTCCTTGTCGCATACTATCCTTGCCACCGGAACCTGCCGCTTGCATGGAGCGGTTACCGAAGCGTCGCGAGGAGCGGGAAAGGCGGCGGAAGGTGAGTATATAATAATTTTTTATTTTTTGTATTATTTTTAACATTAGATCCTTTAACTATTGACACTGCATAGGCAGCATCAATAGTAAAAACTTGGTCACGTAGGGTTAATAGCGGCGGTAACGGAGTGAGTTACCTGCGGCATAACGTGGTCCATTACCGCTGGCATTAACCCTGTGTGAGCGGTGACTGCGGGAAGTATGGAGCGGCCGCCGGGCACTGACTGCAGGGGAGTAGGGAGGGACTAATCGGACAGTGGCTGTCGCTGATTGGTCGCAGCAGCCATGACAGGCAGCTGGCGAGACCAATCAGCGACTTTGATTCCATGACAGACAGAGGCCGCAACCATTGAATATCCGTGACAGAAAGACAGACAGACAGAAGGACAGACAGAAAGACGGAAGTGACCCTTAGACAATTATATAGTAGATATTAGTGGATAGTGCTTGTAAAAGCAAAAACTTTTGCATTTTCTGCTTATTAAAATTTGCAGCCGTTCTTGAGATGTCAATGATTTTTGCTCATTGGCCTAGAAGACAGAATACCGCTGCTGACTATCTTGCAAGCACATTGGGAAAGCTGTCCAGGATTAGGAAGTAACAGCACGCTCCTGCAATCCTGCCCAGCTTCCACACAGTACTTACAGACTCAATTATTATTATTTATTGTTATAGCGCCATTTATTCCATGGCGCTTTACATGTGAGGAGGGGTATACATAATAAAAGCAAGTACAATAATCTTGAACAATACAAGTCACAACTGGTACAGGAGGAGAGAGGACTCTGCCCGCGAGGGCTCACAATCTACAAGGGATGGGTGAGGATACAGTAGGTGAGGATAGAGCTGGTTGTGCAGTGGTTTGGTCGATCAGTGGTTACTGCAGATTGTAGGCTGGCCGGAAGAGGTAGGTCTTCAGGTTCTTTTTGAAGGTTTCAATGGTAGGTAAGAGTCTGATATGTTGTGGTAGAGAGTTCCAGAGTAGGGGTGATGCGCAAGAGAAATCTTGTATGCGATTGTGGGAAGAGGAGATAAGAGGGGAGTAGAGAAGGAGATCTTGTGAGGATCGGAGGTTGCGTGCAGGAAGGTACCGGGAAATGAGGTCACATATATATGGAGGAGACAGGTTGTGTATGGCTTTGTATGTCATGGTTAGGCTTTTGTTCTGGAGTCTCTGGGTAATGGGGAGCCAGTGAAGGGATTTACAGAGGGGAGAGGCCGGGGAATAGCGGGGGGACAGGTGGATTAGTCGGGCAGCTGAGTTTAAAATAGATTGGAGGGGTGCAAGAGTGTTAGAGGGGAGGCCACAGAGCAGGAGGTTACAGTAGTCGAGGCGGGAGATGATGAGGGCATGTAGTAGGGTTTTTGCAGATTCTTGGTTTAGGAATGTACGGATCCATGAAATATTTTTGAGTTGAAGGAGGCAGGAAGTGGAAAGGGCTTTGATATGCGGTTTGAAGGAGAGATCAGTGTCAAGGATTACCCTAAGACAGTGAGCTTGTGGGACTGGGGAGAGTGGGCAGCCGTTTACTGTAATGGATAGGTTTGTTGGGGGGAGTCACATGAGATGGGGAAATATGATGAATTCTGTTTTGTCCATGTTAAGTTTTAGAAATCTAGCGGAGAAGAAGGATGGAATAGCGGATAGACATTGAGCGTTTCTGGTTAGTAGGGTGGTGATATCTGGTCCAGAGATGTAGATCTGTGTGTCGTCAGCATAGAAATGATACTGAAAACTGTAAGATTCTATGAGCTGTCCCAGGCCAAAAGTATAAATGGAGAAGAGCAGGGGCCCTAGAACTGAACCTTGCGGGACTCGACAGATAGGTGGCGAGGTGAGGAGGTGGTGTGTGAGTGGGAGATGCTGAATGTCTGGTCAGTTAGGTATGACGAGATCCAGGAGAGGGCCAAGTCTGTGATGCCAAGGGATGAGAGGGTCTGCAGCAACAGGGAATGGTCCACTGTGTCAAAGGCAGAGGACAGGTCCAGGAGGAAGAGGATAGAGTAGTGTCGCTTGCTCTTGGCAGTTAATAGGTCATTGTGACCTTAGTTAGGGCAGTTTCAGTGGAGTGGTGTGACCGGAAGCCTGATTGTAAGCGGTCGAAGAGGGAGCAGGAAGATAAATGGGAGGACAGTTCAAGATGGGCAAGTTGTTCCAGTAGTTTTGAGGCATAGGGGAGAAGTGATATAAGGCGATAGCTAGATATAGAGGATGGGTCAAGAGAGGGCTTTGTAAAGATAGGTGTGATTGAGGCATGTTGAAAGCTTGAGGGGAAAACACCAGTTGTTAGTGATAGGTTGAAGAGATGGGTTAGGGTTGGGATGAAGACTGTGGCGAGGTTTGGGATGAAGTGGGATGGGATCGGGTCAAGTGCACAGGTGGTGAGATGCGATCTTGAGAGTAGAGTGGAGAGTCGATCTTCTGTAATGGTGGAGAAGTTGGTTTTGGAGGTGGAGGGCTGGGTAGTTGGGAGGAAGGGCTCTGGGGGTTGTCGACTAAAATTGTCTCTGATGTTCTCAATCTTCTGCTTGAAAAATGAGGCAAAGTCTTCATCTGAGATGAGTGGGGAGGGAGGAGGTGCTGTGGGACGGAGGAGTTGACGGTGTTAAATAACTGTTTAGGGTTGTGAGACTGGGAGGATATGAGAGATGAGAAGTAGGTTTGTTTTGCTGTAGCGAGTGTGGTCTTGAAGGTAGTGAGGGACTGTTTGAATGCGATGAAGTGCTCGTTGGAGTGGGATCTTTTCCATCTCCGCTCAGCAGCCCTGGAAGCTCGCCTCAGTTCTTTGGTCAAGCTGGTGCGCCAGGGCTGTCTGTTGATTTTGCGAGCTTTGGTATGTGTGAGAGGGGCAAGAGATTCCAAAGCTACAGCTATTGTGGTGTTATATAGAGCAGCAGCGTCATCCGCATTGTGTAGGGAACTTATGTCTGTGAGAGGGAGGAGGGATTCAGAGAGTGAGTGTAGATCAACGTGTTTAAGATTTTTGCAAGGGTGTGCAAATTTGTGGGGTGGGGATTGTAGACAAGGAGTGGAGAGGGAAGAGAATGTGATTAGATTGTGGTCAGAAAGAGGAAGAGGTGAGTTAGAGAGGTTAGATAGGGAGCAGAGGCAGGTGAAGATGAGGTCCAGTGTGTGACTATCTTTGTGAGTGGCTGCAGAAGACCATTGAGTGAGGCCGAAGGAGGAAGTGAGAGATAGAAGTTTAGTGGCAGCTGAGAGGGAAGTGTCAATGGGTATGTTGAAGTCGCCCCCATGATGATAGTGGGGATGCCGCAGAAAGGAAATGAAGTAGCCAGGTGGTGAAGTGGTCAAAGAAGGTGGTGGCTGGCCCTGGGGGGCGGTAAATGACAGCCAGTTGGAGGTTGGAGTAGATGCGCACAGAGCGCACCTCAAAGGAAGGGAGGGTAACAGAGGGTGGCAGTGGGATTGGGGTGAAGGAGCAGTTATCTAACAGGAGAAAAACCAACTCCTCCACCATGCTTGCTGCTGGGACAGGGTGTGTGAGAAAGTTGGAAGCCACCATACAAAAGTGCAGCAGGAGAGGCTGTGTCAGAAGGGGTGAGCCAGGTTTCGGTGATGGCGAGGAAGGAAAGTTTGTGAGTAATAAAAAAATCATGGTTGTAGGAAAGCTTGTTGCACACAGAGCGAGCATTCCATAGAGCTCCTGTTAGTGGGACTGGGGAAGTGGGGGCTGGGCGAATGGGTATAAGGTTAGAGAGGTTACGGAAATTTGTGATACAGCGTGGATGGGAGGTAGAACTGACTGTGGGGATATGGTGAGGAGAACCAGGATTTGGAGAGATATCACCAGCAGTGAGAAGGAGCAGAGAAAGTGTTAGCAGGTGGGAGCAGGAGAGGGCATGAGGTGGCTGTCTGTGCTTATAGACAGAAGATTGTATGTTGAGGAACAGTTCTCAGGAGGAGGTGAGATGAATGGGGAGGATTGAGTAAGAGATGAACAGTTCCTTACTAGGTGTAAGGATTAGGGGAGGTAGCAGAAAGTGAAGGATTATAGGGGTGAAAGTGATCCAAGAAGTATTGTTTCTCTTTGCGGAGAGTGACATGATAAGCGTGTCGAGGTGAGGAGACTTAAAGCCGCAATGCTCCTCTGGGAAATATGCAAAGTGAAAACAAACAAACATTGTTTACAGTGACTGGCCAGTTCCCTTCAGTTCCCTTCTGGATCAATTCTGGTTTTAATTCTACATTAATCTTCACACTTGTAGGACACACTTATAGGAATCACTCTGCAGACTAAAGTCATTGCAGACTTGTGCTATGCAATATATGTACAACTAAGTGCGTTCAGGTGTGAAGCAGAGAGGAGTGGCCTCTGTTCATCTTGGTCAGAGAATTAAGAGTGGACCAGATGCATACAATGAAGCCAGAGTAAACAAGGTCATAAATAACACAGAGTAAACTGGGGTTAGCTGAAAGGCATACCATGTGAATGCTAGGAGCAGAGGAAAGTCTGTGTGGAATGTTGGGTGATGTACTCAATAGAAAAGAGCTTGTAAGCACTGTGCATGTTCTGCTCTCTACCAGCAGTGGTCGGTCTCCAAGGCAAACGATTTCTAATCAAGAGAACAGAAATGTGCTAATATCTTAAGAATGGCTACAAATTTGAATAAGAAGTACTTTGCAAATGTGTTTGTATTTACTATCACTATCCCACTGATGATACCCATTTATGAAGATGGGAACAACCCTTTAAGGGAGGTTTCACACTATGTCCTCCTACAACTCTTGCATGCAAAAGTTTAGTTGTGCAGAGTGTAGTTTATATTTTGTCATCCAACAGCTGTGATGAAAAGGTCTGGGCTGATTGGGGAAAGAAAATGTGATCATTTATGCTTTTTAAAATTAAGAAAATTGTAATAATTGAATTGAAAATATTATTTAAAAAAACAAACGGGGTTGTCCTATACATCAAAAATGATCTTACCATCCTATTGCATGTAACAAGGTTTAAAAAAATTGCCGTTAATAAAAGAAAACCTCCATGTGGTAAGACTTGCTAAATCATCAACTAAGTAATGTAATTTTAATTCAGAAAAATCGGATTTTAACGTTTCAAAAAATCAAGTTGTAATAACCAATCTGAAAATCAGGCCTATGGCAATAGAGCGAGATTTATTGCAGCAGACGAATTCACCTGCTCTCACCATGAAGGTGCACAGAGGCCCACACCCTCTACTCTCACAAATCTGGTTCCCGTCTACCTTCTACTGTGTATTTATTGCATCTACTGGGAAATGTGTCTGTGTTTGCTCTAGACCAAGTGAGGTCCATTCTTTCCACCTTCTCTCCGAGAAACTATTCAGACCATTCCTAACAAAACTCCACAGGGCATAATTTCACCCAGGGATGGACACCACCCATGGCCCCTCATTGTTTCATTTGCCCCCAGGACTTGGAAACATTGCAGTCCTCGCATTCCGGCCAACATCAGCCCCATCTGCAGATAACTCGGTCCATATTACCTTCACTAGCCCTTTCCATTCATCTTAATAAAGTAAGATCCCATGTGCCTGTGTCATTATCACACGGCAATGCTTAGGACAGATCAATGGGTCTTAGGTCTTCTCGGAGTGTGTCACTGTGGTGACAGTGACAGATAGACAAAGGATCAGACCCTTCTGCCCTTTAATTACTGAGTCAGTAGTGTATTATAGTGTCATAAATGAGTTTACTATATACAACCCATGTCTGCCGACCAACTAATCTAATTCTGAGTTTATTTTCAGATGCTCCAAATAATCATGTTATAATAATCAGGTTAATTAGACTTTTATCATCTAGTGCTGCGTGCAACATCCTGGATACATCGGGAATAGAACATGGAAAGTGCTGTGATGATGAAAGCTAAAGGACCTCTCTATTGTCACCGTGCTGGAGTTTGTATATTGTTGTGTTAGATCCCCCATATCAACCACTGCTTATCTTGGTTTGTCCGGTCACACTTTGTAGGTACATGCATGTCACTAAATAAGAGAGTGAATGAATTCATGTACTGTATGTTGTTACTGTAACGTATCATGTCACCTAACTAGAGCCATAGGGACTCCGTGTGTCATAATGGGGGCTTCTCTGCATGTGAATCTGTTAGAAAGCCCCACATTGCATTCACTTGTTAAGGGGCTGCTAAGCGCTGCTTTTCCGACAGCCCTTTAGAGAATAAATGGAGCACCAGGGATCAAAGTTCCCTATTCTAACGATTGGAGCAGGTCTTAGTGGTCGGACCCCCACAAATGTAAAAGTCATCAACTATACTGTGGCTAGGTGATAACTTATTTTCATTGGATAACCCCTTTTAGGCTGACAATTGCTTCTCTTTTCTGTTGCTGTCTAAATTTACTCATGATTGATTAATATGTACTTTTGAATTCGATATATTACACATATTAATGGCAAACAATCAAAAATAAAAGTTATTTTAGCCATCTAGCCACATGGGCATCTTGGCTCCTGGGCTTTTCCCAACCCTTCATTATTACTGGGACGGCTTTTTCAAGCACAGGGTACGAAGTGCTCCACTTTCTCTAAGAACCAAAATAAATAAGGTCACAAGAAATGTCATTTGCAGGTTGCACACTCAACTTCATTTATCAAGATTTGTTGAATCTCTGACAACAAAGAAGCAATATGTACTACACAGAGAACAAGCCCAGGCAGGCAGGAAAGCAATGCAGGGGGCAAATTAGTCCAGACACTGCGTGGGTCAATGTATCATTCTCCATTCAAGAACAAAAGCATAAAATGCAACTAAAGCTATGTTCACATGTTTATTAATTGCACAAGTCTACAAAAAAAAAAAAATGTTTTTCAGGTGCCAGGTTTTGTGAATGGATTTAGAGGATTTTGAGAGTGCTGAATTAAAAAATCCCATGACTTTACTGGTACTAGTTTTTTAGATAATGTATCCTTGAAAATAATGCATTGGCCCAATGTGACTTCTGTAATACCAAATGCAATAGCTTAAAATACTCACCCGTCTCCCTCGCTGGCTGGCGCTGCTTCCTGTCCTGGCCGTACCTTCTACTGTATGAGCGGTCACGTGGGGCCGCCGATTACAGTCATGAATATGCGGCTCCACCTCCCATAGGGGTGGAGCCGCATATTCATCACTGTAAATGAGCGGCCCCACGTGACTGCTCATACAGTAGAAGGTACGGCCAGGACAGGAAGCAGCGCCAGCCAGCGAGGGAGACGGGTGAGTATTTTAAGAACAGCGGGCGGGCGCACAGGGGGTGGGGACATGGACCTTTATTTTAAACACGAGAAACAAAAAAAAAAAAAGGATTATTCATATCTTCTTTACAGCAAACGCTGCTGCAGAGTAGATATGAATCGCGGCTTCAGCACCAGTGGGGACAGCGCTTACTGTAGCGCTGTGTCCTGCACAGCACACGGACTGCACACGAACAACATCCGTGTGCGGTACGTGTTTTACACGGACCCATTGACTTTAATGGGTCCGTGTAATCCGTGCGCTCCCACGAACACTGACATGTCTCCGTGTTTGGCACACGGAGACACGGTCCGCAAAAAATCTATGACATCTGCACAGATGCATTGATTTGAATGTGTCTACGTATGTCAGTGGCTCCGGTACGTGAGGAAACTGTCACCTCACGTACCGGAGTCACTGACGTGTGAAACCGGCCTTAAAAAAATTGTGCAATTTTCCGATACCCGTAACATCTCCATTTTTCATGATCTGGGGTTGGGTGAAGGCTTATTTTTTGCATGCTAAGCTGACGTTTTTAGCTATGCCATTTCGGTGCAGATACGTTCTTTTGATCGCCCGTTATTGCATTTTAATACAATGTCGCGGTGATCAAGAAAACATAATTCTGGTGTTTTGATTTTTTTCTATCGCTACACCGTTTAGCGATCAGGTTAATTCTTTTTTTATTGATAGATTGGGCGATTCTGAACACGGCGATACCAAATATGTGTAGGTTTGATTTTTTTTTTATTGCTTTATTTTGAATGGGGCGAAAGGGGGCTGATTTGAACTTTTATGTTTTGTTTTTTTTCTTCATATTTTTAAACACATTTTTTTTTCACTTTTGGCATGCTTCAATAGCCTCTATGGGAGGCTAGAAGCTTCGAAAACTCGATTGCCTCTGCTACATAGAGGCGATGCTCAGATCGGCCCTATGTAGTAGAATTACAGCTTTACCATGTGCTCTGACCACAGGGTGGCGCTCATAGCAATCTGGCATCATGCCAATGGCCGGAAGTGCGCGTTAAATGCTGCTGTCAGAGTTTGACAGCGGCACTTAACTAGTTAATAGGTGCTGGCGGGTCGCGATTCCACCCGTGCCTATTGCAGGCACATGTCAGCTGTTGAAAAAAGCTGACATGTCGCAACTTTGAGGTGGGCTCACCGCCGGAGCCCACCTCAAAGCAGGGCTTCTGACTTCAGATGTACTATCCCGTCCGACGTCAGAAAGGGGTTAACTGTGTTTTAGGTAATTGTATTTCAATTTGCAGGCTTACAATGCTATAAAAGTGACTTTATGTAATTAACTATTAAACATCTCAGAAACTAGAGACAATCTCGCAATACCGAAGTCATATTCTTAATCAGCTCCATAAACATAATATAAAACCATTCAGACGTCATTTGCACCAAAATCACGGTATATCAGTTAGGGCATGTTCACAAAATCAGGAGTGGAATAAAAATACAGAAGCGGTGACATATTTCTATTATACTTTTCCTGATTATTCCACTCCTGGTCTTGGCTTACAAATAATTATGTCAAATACTAACCAAAAACTGAACGTGTGAACTTGGCACGAGAATGCATCAAGCAGCAATCCGCATGGTTATGAGATGGTGGTTTGCTGTTGTTTGAGAAGGCGTTTGGTGGATTTATCTGAGACTGTTGCTAGGTTTTGGATGTGTGCTAATTCCCCTCCTTCTCCTATTTTGGTTTTACCTCATCCTCCACTCCCTGGTTTTTACCTTTGTTGTTTGCGTGAGTATATTTGTATGATTGATATTTTCCTTTATCCTTGTTTATATTCCCTTGTTAGTCTGGTTGGTGTATTATGGTACACTACTACTCCCCTCTTCCCTGGGTGGAGGAGGGGTACAGACTGAGGATGGATTCAGGAACTAAAGCAAGGTACGTGGCCCCGGTGTCTTCACCATCAGAAGTAATCCAGGGAAAAGGGCAAGCTACGGCACCCCTAGCGTTAGGGACAGGGAAGGAGTCCCTGGTCCAGGGACACCCAACAATAGAGTCGTGACAGTAATTAGGCTTATTGGATTTTGACAAATTCATGTATATGAGTTCAGTGGGCAGTCCTATTCAGTGACTGACCGTCTCCCCTGTATGATTCTGAGTGCAGAGATAACTGTCAATCACTGACTAAGACTGCCCACTGGACTCATAGGGATGTCAATGAATAAAATACAAGTTACACTGAATCTTTTCTCACAAACCTGTATATCATTCTGCTTAGCTTCTCTTTTATATCTTACTGACCACAGGTCCCTTTAAGCCTACAGAAATTGCTGTGGTCATTATGGAGATTGTCCAACAACTCTTATCTTCCTACAGCTCTACCTCTTATAATATATAATAACTACGTTTTTTCATAGTATGAATTTTAATCTTTAATCTTTCCATATCACTTACAAGACATACAGATGATGAATGATATCTTACAATGCACAAGGCGACTCATTAATTTTTTAGTTATCAGCATATGTCAGCCGATAATTCAGTCCTATTATGTGGTACTGTATCAAATAGAGGGAAAAGGGTATCAGTGACACCTCTTCAGGCACTTGTGCCAAGCCGGGGATGTGAAAAAACCATGACACCTAGGGTCCAGTTGGCATAAATGATACTTGCACCTTAAAAGGAGATGCTGTTATTTTTGTGATGTGAAAAAAAATCCTTTTCCCAAAATTATGAAATATGAAATAAAATGGGTTTACGACATATGACACAATGGTTGTCAGAAGGTTATTAGATCCAATGTTCTTCTCCTTCGAGGTCTTGCTACGACTCTCGGTAGTGTTTGGAGGTTACTGAGGTAAATAAGTGCCTGCAGAATTTTCAATGAGGCAACGGCAGTAACAGGAAGGATTCTGGGTAATATGTTGCTACCTGGTCCGAATACAGATGAGCACAGGGAAGGATTTGTGCGCTTCTATGTGTCGGGACCATTTAACTAATGCTACAGCCTCATAGCAACAGCAATGTATCTGCTTATATGCCACCACTGATAGAAGCTTTCCTTATTCATAGGAAACAATGGCATGATACACAAGGCAGTGCTGCCCCACTGCACTGCGATACCAGCTGTGTAAAATGCACACACAGACTGGCGTCCTCTCATCAGCCGGGCAATACATATACGAGAAGAAAATAGCTTGAGAAAATAATGGCAGCACATCAGTGCCATAGTCACGACCTGCACCCATTTCATGACACAGTTGTAGTCGGTAATGCATGCATCGGCCCCCTCAGGATACCACAGATGTAATGCAGACCTAATGCCGAAGACCCCCACCACACTCTCCTCTCACAGACCCAGTGTGTGCACCTGCAGAGGTCATGTTTATAGAAATTACACATTCTGGAACAGTGTAGACCTTCCCCAATAATACAACCTTCACCTTCCCCCACCTATACAGCAGAGCACAAACCACCTCCATTCACACACTGTGTAGAAGAACATCTGTGTATAGGAACAGGCTGAATAAATAAGGGGTCAATTTCCCTCAAGACAAGATGCCGCATCAACCAGTTGGTCCCCAGTAATCAATTAGATTTAGCATTTATCGGTGATCCAAGGGGTAACGTTTCTTCTTGCAGAGAGTGACATGTCGAGCCTGCCATGCCAAGGTGAGGAGACTTTTAAGCCTTGCAATGGTCTTCTGGGAAATTAAGGAAGAGAACTAGAACTCTAGTGCCACCTATTGGAAGTAGCCATTCTAAAAGTCAATCTGGACCCTTTAACAAGATTTGCCATATGACTTAGGATAAAAGTCAAACCATAATCTCAATTTGCAGACACTGTGTTTTTGGGTACTGCTCCTTGTCAGTGCAAAGTGTGAGACCTGGTTTGGCTGACAGGCTTGACATGTCACTCTCTGTAAGGCTAGGTTCAGATTGCGTTAGTGCAATCCGTTTAGCGCCTAGCGCTAGCGGATTGCGCTAACGCAATGTGTTGTAAAGGGGTCGCGTTAAACGTCCCCGCTCTCGCAGATCTCCGATCTGCGAGAGCGGGGAACGGACCGCGGGCGCCTCAGACGCTGCAAGCAGCGTCCGCGGTGCGCCACAAAATACCGGCACATCGCTAGCACGTGCCGAAAATGGCACGCGCTAGTGATGCGCATCCCCATTGCTGTTAATCGGCGCGCTAACGGACACGTTGCACGGCGTTAATTTCGCCGTGCAATGCTGTCCGTTAGCGCGGTCCCATTAACACAATGGGAACCTAGCCTAAGGAGAAATTTTACCCCTTGGAACCAAGTCAGACAACCTCTCACCCAGCCAAACCAGATCTCACACTTTGCACTGACGAGGGGCAGTACCCTGAAACATAGTGTCTGCAAACTGAGATTATGGTTGGGCTTTTTTCCTAAAGGTACCTTCACACTAAGCGACGCTGCAGCGATACCGACAACGATGTCGATCGCTGCAGCATCGCTGTTTGGTCGCTGGAGAGCTGTCACACAGACAGCTCTCCAGCGACCAACGATGCCGGTAACCAGGGTAAACATCGGGTGACTAAGCGCAGGGCCGCGCTTAGTAACCCGATGTTTACCCTGGTTACCATCGTAAAAGTAAAAAAAACAAACACTACATACTTACCTTCGCTGTCTGTCCCCGGCGCTGTGCTTTCCTGCACTCACTGTGAGCACAGCGGCCGGAAAGCAGAGCGGTGACGTCACCGCTGTGCTTTCCGTCTGGCCGGCGCTCACAGCCAGTGCAGAGAAGCACAGCGCCGGGGACAGACAGCGGAAGGTAAGTATGCAGTGTTTGTTTTTTTTAACTTTTACGCTGGTAACCAGGGTAAACATCGGGTTACTAAGCACGGCCCTGCGCTTAGTAACCTGATGTTTACCCTGGTTACCAGTGAAGACATCGCTGAATCGGCGTCACACACGCTGATTCAGCGATGTCTGCAGGAAGTCCAGCGACGAAATAAAGTTCTGGACTTTCTGCAGCGACCAACGATATCACAGCAGGATCGCTGCTGCCTGTCACACTGGACGATATCGCTATCCAGGACGCTGCAACGTCACAGATCGCTAGCGATATCGTTCAGTGTGAAGGTACCTTTAGTCATGTGACAAGGCTTGTTAAAGGGTCAATATTGACTTTTAGGATTGCTACTTCCAGTAGGTGGCACTAGAGTTCTAGTCCTCTTCCTCTCTGAAGAGACAATTTGCACAGCATTTATCAGTGAATTAATCATTGTGTTCAGTAAATCCTTTATAGAATCATCAGAAAAGAAGTGAGAACAGTACAGTACCATGCGACAGCCGAAATCCCTTATTTTCAGACAAAATAGTTTTTTTTCTGACAACTAAACCACTAAAATCTATATTACACATATATACAGTATATATTCTAGGTGCTATGTTCCCTGTAAACCTGTATAAGCAGGTTTAGCAACTTAGGGGGAGACTGCCTCCATTTAAAGATATACCTCTATAGGTTTGCTTTTTCAGCGCTTGACGTTTGAACTTTTATCTGATGCCTTCATTCACCTGGAGCCCCTTTACTATCTTTGTATTTTCCAACTGCGGTGAAATTGCAAAAAAAACGTGCAATTCTACAATAGTTTTTGTTTTATTTTAGTTACGATATTTGCTATATGGTAAAACTGACCTGGAAATCTGATTCTCCAGGTTAGTACGAGTACGCAGATATCTAATATGTATAGGGTTTTTTTTTTTAAATTTATCTGGTAAAAAAAAAATGTACGAAATTTGTAAGAAATAAAAATTTGCTTCTATCGCCATTTTCCCAGACCCATAGCATTTTCATTTTTTGTGATCTGGGTCTGGGTGAGGGCTTATTTTTTGTGCCCTGAGCTGAAGTTTTTATTGATAAAATTTTGGGGTAGATACAAAGTTTTGATCGACTCTTATTGCAATATTGCGGGTGCCCAAAAATTGTAATTTTGGCGTTTTGATTTTTTTTCTTGTTACGCCAAGTGACCTGACCATTCTTCAGGCTGCTTCTGTTAGGAAGCCGCTCACTTGTTTATACACACAGTTTAAAAAAAATTGTTGTCTGCGGCAGCCAAAGTTGCCAAATAAGATGCTTCACGAAAAATGCAGTCAGCGTTTTCTCTTGAAGCATCTTCTGCTTCAAAAACTCAGCAATGTTTGAAAGGCTTTGTGTGCACATAACCTTAAAAAACCTGTTGGTAAGAATGTATTTTTCTATGGTCATAAAACTTGTCTTGTGGGATACAACATAAAAGACAATTGTCACCTAAATTAAAAAAATGCCTTTGGGCGTTGTCTGGATTAGGAAATAAAATAGCCAAATAATACTCACTTCCTCCACTCTCTATTAGAATAATCCCTTGTCAAAGGGTCCTTGAAAGGAAACAGTTAAAAGAAAGTATTGGGTGGAGATGCCAGTGTTAGAAGTAAATACTTTGTTCATGGATTATATTAGGAATCAATGATCTTAGTTCCTAGGATAATATATGCTGGCATTTATGAGATCGTGAAATATTACAGATTTGATATACGGTCTGTCATAGAGTTTGGGATTTCATGAGTATCTGATAAAAAAAAATAATAATAAAGTATGAGGAAAAATAAAATGTTTGTAAAGCTAAACTGGGCTCATGCAACTCAACATTTCCTTTGATGAAGCCAAAAGTGCCTTCAAGCGGTTTTCCATCTTTGGGAACAATTTCTTCTGCTCTTGATAGTGCAGATTTCCCTACGGAATGCACAGCTCTTCTGTCCATACGATGGCTGCTGGTGGAGGAACGGATATCCAGAGCAGTCCATCAGTTTCTTCCAATAGCAAAGCAGTTTGCACATGTGAGGTTTTCAACTGGACAAGACTGGTGGACAGGCCTGGTCACATGCTCCTCCACCAGCAGTCATTGTATGGCCTGGAGAGCTGTGCAGTCTGTGAGGAAAGCTGCACTAACAAGACCAGAAGAACCTGTTATACCTGTAGAACAGAAAGTGTCTCAAAATCATGTCCCCAATGCATCTGATAAAGGAAAGATAATGTGGTCAACTCCATTTACTCTTTCTACAGTCCGCAATAGATACTGTAATACAGAGGCTAGAGTAGGCAAGCGGTGAAAAACTTTTAATCAAACCCAATTGCAAAAATTATTTTTAGCCCCAATTGCATGCATTTAAGTGAGAAATAAATATTGCCCAAAAAAGGTGGACAATTCCTTTAATTACTCAAATATTTCTTAATTTACTCTTTTATAGCATTGTCTAAGTCTCTTACCAGTAATATTTACGGTCATTGTTGATCCTAAGATTGATTCGTCTGCCAATGTTTGATGGACGTCCTTCTCAGCAGGGTCTTCCAAGATCTCTCCCTGGATTACATCAGATATAACAAGTGGCGCATCTTCAGTGGCTATTACTTCACCAGAGTTAACTTCCTTAGTGGGCACTTCAGAAGGCTCTACTTCAATGGGTTTATCTTTATACACCCAAGAATCAGTGACTTCTTGCTCACTTATGTCCCAGATATGGGGCAGTAAAGGGTCTGCTGACACATTAGTCTGAGGTTGAAGGCTACTTAAAGTTGTTGAATGTAACAGCAGTCCATGTTCCTCTTCAAGAATGGGGGATAACACTTTTTCCAAGGAGGTATCAGCCTCATAAATGGGTTCTATTGATAAATTAACAACTGTAGGAAATATAGGTGTAATGGGTAGCGGCGACAAGATCTCAGGCCATGGAGATGCTGATCCATAAGAGTCTGTCACAAGAGGCACTGTTGGAGGTTCCACAATAGCCAGCCCTGTCTCACGTTTGTCTGTTGGCTCGTAGCTGGCAGTGACGATCTGCTCATATTCATCTGTTTCATGGGTCTTGTCAAGTAACAAAAGATCAATCTCAAGTTGGTCTGATTCTAGAACTGGTACATCAGGGGTTGAAACATACAACATATTTGTGTCCGTTTGGCTTTCATCAGAAGATGGATCGTCATTATTGTTGTTCCACGGAGATGTCATTGAAGAAGGATATTCTGTCACTGGGGCAAGATCATCTTGGTAGACAGTGTATGGTGCAATCAATTCTTCATCTGCCAGTGAGAAGTTTTCTGTAGGTGTTACCTCCTGGTGGCCTAGGTGTATGCATGCCAACAGGAAAATGTTTATGGGTGTCCAGTATGATAAACCCATGATGTGTCTCCTTGCAACGACATCTACCAGACAAACGCAACGTCACCGTGGCTTTACTCTTCTCTGGAAGCAGAAACTAGATTGTGAAGAAAGACAAAAAAAACCAATACAGTGAAACATGCAAGAAAACACAAAATTTTATATTGTAAGTCATACTGGATAGGAAAGATTTTTCGATTCCTAAAATAATTTGATCAAAACAAGCACTAACTTTTGTTACATTTAGAAAAGTATCTTAAGTAATAAAAAATGGCAAATAGCTCTACACAATTTTCACAAGGTTCCGGCCTGACCACTACTTTACAGTTTAAATTTAGATAATATCCAAAGGTGGCCTTACACCTCCAAGATTTGTTGGCCAAATGTTCCTTTGGCCGACTGCTTTACCTCCTGACCTCGCCTTACTCATGACACTGTGTTCCTCCAGCATATGAGGAAAATTAAGTTTTGGTAAAGCTGGATGCATGTCATTCAATAACCTCTTTAATGAAGCACAGAGGGAGGTGGAAAATCTCCTTTGATATCAAAGGGCTGGGCAACAGCCCAGAATTTGGGCATGAAATTCAACATGCCCAATCCATTTTTTCTCTTGACATCTGCCAAGAGTCAGATGAACAACTACTACACATTAGATGGTTGCCCTATTCTCACCTATCTTAACAAATGAAACGACCGGCTATCAGCTTGCAAGTAGTCTGTCAGGAGTCGTTTAACTACCTCGACCATGTAGTGTAAAGGTACCGTCACACTTAGCGACGCTGCAGCGATACCGACAACGATCCGGATCGCTGCAGTGTCGCTGTTTGGTCGCTGGAGAGCTGTCACACAGACCGCTCTCCAGCGACCAACGATGCCGGTAACCAGGGTAAACATCGGGTAACTAAGCGCAGGGCCGCGCTTAGTAACCCGATGTTTACCCTGGTTACCATCCTAAAAGTAAAAAAAAACAAACACTACATACTTACCTACAGCCGTCTGTCCTCCAGCGCTGTGCTCTGCACTCCTCGTGTACTGTCTGTGTGAGCACAGCGGCCGGAAAGCAGAGCGGTGACGTCACCGCTCTGCTTTCCGGCTGACCGACGCTCACAGCCAGTACAGGAGGAGTGCAGAGCACAGCGCCGAGGACAGACGGCTGTAGGTAAGTATGTAGTGTTTTTTTTTTTTTTACTTTTAGGATGGTAACCAGGGTAAACATCGGGTTACTAAGCGCGGCCCTGCGCTTAGTTACCCGATGTTTACCCTGGTTACCAGTGAAGACATCGCTGAATCGGTGTCACACACGCCGATTCAGCGATGTCTACGGGGAGTCCAGCGACCAAATAAAGTTCTGGACTTTCTTCCCCGACCAGCGACAGCACAGCAGGGGCCTGATCGCTGCTGCCTGTCACACTGGACGATATCGCTAGCGAGGACGCTGCAACGTCACGGATCGCTAGCGATATCGTCTAGTGTGACGGTACCTTAAGTGTAAATTCACCTTTATTGTGCATTTACACTTGGCAACTATTGTGAATGAGTGTTCCTAGGAATGCTAGATAATCGGACAGTGAAAACACACTGCCAATCAGTTGATATAAAAACACAACACTTGTTCGTTGGCTTAAATAATTTTTAATCTAGCTTAAAAATGATTGCTTTCGGCAGCACATCAATTTATGTACACAGGACATGTGCTGCCGAGAACAATGACAGTCTATGTGCACAGAAAGATCTGCTATCTTTCTGTGTGCATGGAAAGCGCAGTTGGCCTGTGTAGACAGGCTCTCCAATGACCATGGATGGGCAAACACCATCAGCCTAGTACAGCCATGTCAGTTTGTATAGGCCTCTGCATGTGAACAAGAAAGGTCTCATCCTGGTCTTGAAAATGTTGATCAATTGAAGCAAAGTATGGTAAAACATTCTTGAGTCCTTGGCAGTCGATGCCACCTTAACTAAAAGCATCATAGAAAATAACCCGCTTTAACCCTATTTTATTAGGTTTAACACAATAACTGGAGATATATGTTTATGAATGAAAATTATTTTTCTGCAATTATTAAAAGGGTTATGCAACATTTTAAAATTGATGTTTTATCCTTTGACTAGCCATGAATATTAGATTGTTTGGGGAGGGCAACTATCGGAAACTCTTCTAATAATCTATTAAAGGAGTCTGCAGCGCTTTCTATTTCCGCTTACATGGACTGCAGGTTGATTTTTACTTGCCTGTACTGTATTTTTTAGCAGCTGTTCCAAGATATTGCACTGTTTACTATTCATTTTAACAAAACACTGCAAATCATGTACTTTAACAATTTTACAGCACAGGCAATTTCCAACCAGCCTGCAAGCCGCTGTGTATATTGAAGAGGCTGCAGCGCTTATAAAAGCTTACCGGAGTGGCTGTCAATAGTTAGACTGCCACCTAACACTGATGGCTAATTCTAGATTTATTTTAAAGTGTAACTAAAGTGCACTCCCATATCCAAGATCCTATCCCAATATTTAGTAGGTGTAATGCAGCGCCCCAGAGTCCTGGTCGTTGCAGTAATGTCGCTCTGCCACTAAGGGGAGTGATGTTATGTCTGATTGCACTAAAGGAGTTCACCTGACCAGGTATCACAGTCACACATTACACTTCACACTCCGGCCACCAGGGGGAGCAAAAGGCTCTATGTATTAGGCCATTCCTCACACTCTGGTAAAACTGGGGGTTGGACAGGAAGTTAGAACAGAACGCAGCCTGGGAGAGCTCCAGGGAGGACCTGTCAGGGGTGGGTTCCTGGCAGGTACCAAGCAGAAAGGACAGAACATGACGGAGCCGCGCCTGCACTACCTTGCGGCGGCATCCTAAGAAAGGACACGAAGCGAAGTATATTGTGGAGAAGTGAGAAACGAGATCACAGCACAAGGAGATAGAACCAGTAGGAGTCGTGTCCCGAAAACGGCAACATCCTACTGAGGTGCGTAGCCGGTGGCCGGAACGCCGAGGAAGTAACTGACTCCAAGCATTACTTCAAACAGCAGCGGAACAGTTGATTACAGGTTGGCTGTCTACCTTAAATCACCTAAGCAGACATAGGGGGCAAACGTGGAGAGGGGCGTCTCTAGGGTCCCAGAATAGCTCCGAGCCAACCCGTAATACGGGTGCGTCCTAGCCAGATAAACTTGGGGGATGGAGAAGAGAAAGAACTGATACGAGAGTTGTGAGGACTATCCCGTGGTACTCAGCAGGGAAGGACTACAACACACAGGCGCTAGTTGGTAGGCAACGATTTCCACCTGCAAAGGGAACTCTGGATGTGCCTTCGGACCGGCCGGTCTCAGCCAACCCTGTTAACAGTGCTCTGGATTGCGGATCCCAAAGCCTTCAGTAAAAGGTAAAGAGACTGCAACCCTGTGTCCTCGTTATTAACCGCGTCTCACATCATCACCACCTACACGACTGGGAAGCCCTGGGGAAGCACTTCACCTGTGGGAAGGTATACCATCTAGCTGCCATAACACCACCCCAGTGGGCCCCAAGCAGCGTCGGTCACCCTGACCGAATACCACAGGTGGCGTCACGAAACCTTGACAAACTTGCATCACCTTTCATTGGATGCCCCTTAGCAGGGTCACGGACCGGGGCCAGCCACCGTGACAACCCTAGAACCGAGACAGAGAGGACTGGTACTGAGTACCCCGCGGCCCTGCGTCTGGGGGCGCTCCATGTAATAATAAGAATATTAGCAAATGCCTCCAATTAGAAATGTAGTATAGTTTTTCTGATTCGCTATGACTCTTCCCTCATTGCAGGACCTTAGGTATCCATGGTTATAACCGCTAGCAACTAGCTGTCACTATATCAGTGGTTGTAACTATAGATACCTAAGGTCCTGTAATGAGGAAAGAGACATAGCTAATCAGAAAAACTATACTACATTTCTAATTGGAGGCATTTGCTAATATTCTTATTATTACACCTACTATATGTTGGGATAGGATCTTGGAGATGAGAATACCCCTTTAAACTTACAAAAAAATGCTCTGAAGCATTTTTTATGATTACTTCCCTGCAGGATTAAGTTTATAAAAATGCTCCACAGTTTATTTACACTTTTATATATACACGTAGTGTGAATGAGGCCTAAAGTTGTAAATGCATCAGTCTGAAAGCATTGTATTTGAAAGGAGGGATTGTGCCCTTATCTTTACATTATCACATTAGTGAAGCAATGGACTGCAGGTGCTATCTACATGTACTCTGGGGATCAGAGGCGAATTCCAGCTTTATCTCACTGGAGACTCAATGACCAGGTCACCAGATTTCTGCAAGGATGTGTCTGAGCAAAATCTGCATTCCTCCTAAAGTTTACACGTGTTCCATATACAGTCTATACACATCTACATACACAATGTATATACCGGTATATTCTGTTATTCTGTTGCCTAGTATTAGGAGGTGATTACACCCTGTGAATGGCCCCTGAATTTGTAGCTTATTTATAACCTACATATAAACTCGCCAGGAATAAAAAGCTTTTATGGACAAAGTTAAACAATATATTTATAGGCATTCTCCCTAATAAATCACTTTTGATCTACGGGAACCTATTGTCCCTATTGCTTTAATGTAAGGCTTCATTCCGTTTTTATGAGCTGCTTCCTGTTTTTAAAAGGACAGACCGATTTCGGTCAGCGATAAAACTGTTATTTTTGGTTTTTATGATGGCATGGAAAATCATTTCTTTGCTATCCTGATCGTGTTGTTTACGTTATATAACGATCAAAGGGAACAGGTTATACAGGTAGATATATCTCATCATCCCCGGAAAGATGTAACTTTTTATTTATTAGTGTGTGGTCTTTTATATATGATAGCTATGAAATCCTATCGTTCCAATACAATAACGTCATTTTGCGCCGGCGTATATTCTGACTCTTATCATTTACACATCCTATTATAAACTATTGCTGAATGTGTAGCAGCTGTTCAGCCAAGATCGCCTGTATTTCGGGGTATAAATCCTTTGCAGGGGTTATTCTTCACAAGCGGTACTAAAAGTTTCCACCGAAACTAGATGAAAAGTCCTGTTCTCATTATTATTATTTTTTTTGCATTAAATGGAAAATCATTCCGGAACATCCTAACAGAGCGATCCCAGGCGAGAACATGAAGTCAATTGTGTGGAACATACTTGGCTGCTAAATAATGGACCAGGCAGCCTTGTATGCGTTAATGTTTTATGTGACTGGGGGTATGACATGCACGGTGGGTGTACGCGTGCCTCATATATGGTGTCACGCTGCCTACCTGTTACATACAATGGAACACAAAACAAATCGCTGTGTGGGATGCAGTTCTCCATCAGTGCTATGATTCATACTCATTTCAATTCAGTTTATGAAAAGCACAAGAATGAAAAAATATTTACTGTGTAACTCAGGCGAAGGAGGTGGAGGTGGAATGTGCTTTTATGCAGACCTAGATCGGCCCCGCGAATGATTAGTAAATAGCCCTTAACTACCTTTTAGTTCCAGCTTCTTGGGAAATAAGCGTACAGTAACTGGTAGTCATTGCGTTCCGCATGCATCACCCGGATTTATTGTAAGCATTAGTAATACAGCTCTTTCTTTCTATTATTCCACTTGTTTTAAAAGCTACCACACATTGTGCTTTAGTCGGTTCCATTCATTGTGTTTTTATTCATTCATACAAAACATAACAAGTTCCCTTTTCTCAATTTTTTTCCCTCTATATATTTACTGTGCTTTGTTTAGTTGCTACAAATGTTAGATGGACATTGATTTTCTTTTAAAGGGAATGTGTCATCAGGTTTTTGCGACGCCATCTGTTGAGGCGGCGATCCGGTTTCCAGCGATGTGTCAATTACTGGGCTACTTGCTGTCATTTTGATAAAATCACTGTGTTGTCTGCTGAAGATCTAGCGGTTCTCTGAATGCTGAATTTTGTATAACCTCACCCACATCACTGACTGGCAGATTTCTGCCCATGTATAGTGTACGAAGAAAGCTGACAATCAGTGGTGGTTGGTGTGAAGTTATACAGAGCTCATAAATAAGCTGGACTACCTGGCAGCAGGTCTACTAATGATAATCTCCTGCTGGCAACACAGTGATTTTATCAAAACTACAGCAAGCAGCCCAGTAAGTGACACATTGCTGGAATCGGGGTCTAGCTCTATATTATGCTGCTCTCAGATTAGGTGCCAATAACCTGGTGAGATTCCCCTTTAAGGGGTTGTCTGGGACTATACTATTATGCTATTAATGACCTTTTATACTACACCTTAGCATCACATAATGCATAAACTTCAGCAATTTTCAATGAAGTTTTATCACTTCCCTCTGATAACTCAGTGTGAGGACTTGCAGATGGCTACTTTAGCTTTGATTTAAAATGCACACGTGCCATCTTTCGATGTATGCACCATTTTGGCTTTTCTCAATGGCTCTAAACCATGTGATCACAATTTCAACTTCATTGTAATATGGAAAAGTCACCATCAAAAATATTTGCTTTTTTCAAGCTATAGTTTACACAGCTCTCACATTTTCTGAAATGTATACACAAATTGAGTATTGCATAGTTGCTCAGTGGATAGCAGTCCTGGGTTCAAATCGCACCAAGGACAACATTTTGTGATTGCATGGGTTTCCTCCAGGTTCTCCGATTTCCTCCCATATTCCAAAGACATACTGATAGGGAATTTAGATTGTGAGCCCCAATGGGGACAGCGATGATAATGTCAGTAAAGCGCTGTGAAATATGACGGTGCTGTATAGGCAAAGCCTAATGATGCATTACTTGGCTTATGAATCTCCTGGCCGACCATGTAATGTGTAATAGGGGGCCTTTTGACTCTCCTCAGACAGATGATATTGGGAGAGAAGGATTAAGCAAGTTGAATTGCAATGTCCAATACTTTTGTTTCTCCCTGGACACAAGCTGTCATCAGAAGTGTCTGGCAGCTCCTTATGGGCCCCATACACAGCCGATAGCCATTTGGCTAATCCTTCTCTCCCAACTCCTCCATACATTGAGTGCTCATTCTGCCAAGCGCTCCTGGATTCTCTATGAGCCAGGTCCTGCCAGACTCCTCCGGTAGCGATTTATCTTCTCGAGAACAAAAAGACCTGCAATCTGAAATTGGACATGCCAGATTCTTACCTCCCCAACATCATCAATGGGTAAGAGTCAGGTGCCCCCATAAACATTGAACTGTTGGCTGAGACCACCGATATCGGCTTCTATGGGGGTTTTTACTCTCCTCTTCCTGCATGCTGCTGACCAAACAAGCACGTCAAGGTAATCTAATCCACGTTTCTATCATCTGGGCTACTAAACAGCTCATGTTGGCTTCTAGAGTACTCGTATAAACACTCACCTTACCTGAGGCCAAAAGCAGTGATTAGTCAATTAGATATTTTTCAGCCCAGATCTGAAATGTTGTAGGCTAGAATATTTCAGCAAACATTTCTCAGTTCTTATGAAATCTCTGAAATGTTATATTACTCTTGTACAAACTTTACAGTATCCATTCCTATTTGTAATACTATAGGTGAATCCTTAAAAAAATACCCTGCTGGTGAGCCTGAAACTAATCTCCAATTGTTGCCTCAAAGAAGCCTGCTGATTTTGCATTCTTGATAGGATTTGTTGACCGCCTTTCCTGTCCCCACCTCAGTCAAGAGGACAGTCCATGTTTACACCAGTATGCTAACCTACATGGACCACCATATTCTTGAAGCCTGTTTAATTAGTAAAACAAATAAAAAATGTCACACTGACGCGCACTGGACTGTGAATATTTGTGAATTTGTGCACATTCCTACAGCTACAGTCAGTAGATAACAGTTAGAAATGGTTGAAGAGAGCCAAGGGGCATGGAGCAGGTGTATAATTCTGTTAGAAAGTGAGAGGTTTACTGCAGCGGGAACATGGACTAGCGATGCCTATACCAATCATCTTAAATATTTTAGCATCCACTAGTAAAGATATCTTATGGTAAAGCAGGCATTGACTCAGTATTGCAGAGCTGTAGGCTTTGTAAGGACTTCATCCTAAAGGCCCCAATACACATTAGACGAAAGCCGGCCAACACCGCCAATTACAGCAAGATCAGCCAACAGTCTAATGTGTATGGGGGTCTCCTGACTCCACCCCTCCCCCGACAGATAATATGTACCTTGAATTTGAGATTTGTTCTCTGGGAGATAAGCCACCACCTGATGGTCGAGGCATCCATTGCGCATGTCCTCCTGTGTATGGGAGAGTCAGCTAAGATGGCTGTTGGCTGAACGACACTGTTCAGCAGACAAACACCTAATGTGTATGGCAAGCTTTACTGTCTATAGGTAAGTTGGAAGAGAGGCGCAACTGGCAGGGGGTTGCTGTCAGGCCGCCTAATGAGGCGGACCATGGAGCTTCCCAAGTGTGGATTCAGCAGTTCTGAGAGTCGGTTTGTCAAACTGAAGGGAAATGTGTGAGGAAACAGTATGGGGTGAGGGCAGAGGTTTATGTGTGAGCAGACAGTATGGGTGAAGGGGGAAAGTGTGAGGAAGACAGTAGGTAGAAAATGTGAAGGGACAGTATAGAGGGAGAAATGTGTGAGGGGGCAACATGAGGAAGAAAAATCTGAGGGACAGTATGGGGGGAGAAAAGTGTGAGGGGCCACAGTATAGAGATTGGGTAAGGGCACAGCATTTGAGAAGGAGTGTGATGACGGGGTACAATATAGAGACTGGGCAGTATAGGTGGAACAGGGAGAAGAGGAAGCTCAGTATAGAAAGGAAAATATTGTGGAGGCAACATTTTATTGGAGAGAGCAGTGTAGAGATCATGTACTATAGGAGGGATAGTGTGGGTGTCCTATTTTATGCAGGGAGGACTGTGAGGGGTGAATATTCAGGGGCACAGAGTGGGCAAATATTTTTTATACAGGAGCATTATAACGATGCTGTTATTTCTAAGGGCACTGAGTCAGAATGTGCAGCAAAAGACTGGAGAAAAGAAACGTCTGCAGAGAGAAGCTGTGGATGTGAAAAGTTATCATGGCATCTGAACAAGATGGAGAAGCAAAGAAAGACAAGGACTCCAATCAGAGATGTCACTTATAAAGTAAATAAAAATAAAAATCGTGACTGTGTCTCATCAGTACAGTGGGTCCTGTATAGTTTGATGATGGCTGTTAACAACAACTGCCAGTATCTCCTTACATACAGTACCTCTCATCCCATCTCTGTATATCTCCTTACATATAGTATGCTAAAGGCATACTGGGAATTGTAGGTGCATGCAATACTATTGTATATGCGGCTTACCTGACATTATAACTGATTGCTGTACTAAGCTTGGTGCTGTATTCATGTACTGATGGTGATACTGGTGAAGAATTCATGTATTGATCGTAGTTCTGGTGATGTATTTATGTTCTTTTGGAGGTTCTGGTGATGCATTCCTGTACTGATGGTGCTTCTAGTGATGTATTCCTGTTCTGATTGTAGTTCTGATTATGTATTTCTGCACTGATGGTGATTGTGAAGCTATATTTCTTTAATATTGGTAGTTCTGGTGGTGTATTGCTGTGCTTGGATCTGATCCAGTACATATGCCACTATCCACAACTTGTCAAATAGCATGACATATGGCTACACTAGTAAAGTACTGTGCCATCTGACAAGTTGCCACATCAGTATTTATGTTAAGGCTACGTTCACATTAGCGTTTCCCGGCGCAGCGTCGGGAAACGCTGCAGCGACGTATGCGTCATGCGCCCCTATATTTAACATGGGGGACGCATGGACATGCGTTGTGCGACGCATGCGGTTTTTTTCCCGCAAGCGTCGGGCGCAGAAAACGCAACAAGTTGCATTTTTCTTGCGTCCAAATTTCGGCAAAAAACTACGCATGCGTCGCAAAACGCAGCGTTTTTGCGTGCATTTTGGTGCGTTTTTATTTGCGTTGTGCGTTGCGTCGCCGACGCAGCGGAGCACAACGCAAATGTGAACGTAGCCTAAGAACATTAATTATAAAAAATTAAGCACTGTAGCATGTCAAATCCTGAACGTGTGTAATACACTCTCTGTCAGGATTCTGCTCTGATTGCTGGTTCTAGCAGTCATCACGTGATCACCCATGTGATTTTCATACTTTTCATACACTGGACAGTGACTGCCTCCCGTAAAGTGAAAGCAGAGCACAGCGGTGACGTCACCGCTGTGCTGTGCTTTCACTTTCACTTTACGGCTGGCAGTCACAGTGCGGGAAGCAGACGGCAAGGGACCTGATGGACACCAAAATGTAAGTATGTGCTGTTTGTTTTTTTTTACGCTGGTAACCAGGGTAAACATCGGGTTACTAAGCGCGGTCCTGCGCTTAGTAACCCGATGTTTACCCTGGTTACCCGGGTACCTCGGCATCGTTGGTCGCTGGAGAGCTGTCTGTGTGACAGCTCCCCAGCGACCACACTACGATTTACCTACGATCACGGCCAGGTCATATCGCTGGTCGTGATCGTAGGTAAATCGTATAGTGTGACGGTACCCTAAGTATAAATTTGCTTATGAGTGGTCACATGATGATCACTCCAAATGTCTAACCTGTGTATATGAGGGGGCTCCTAAGTGACTTTTTGCCTCGTGTGCCAGAAAACCTAGATTTGCCTCTGCAGGCCAAACCTAATCTAATGAAACCTTTAGCCATCATGGTGCATTGCATGAACTGTGTGACTGGCATATCATACAAGCCTTATCAGTGTGTATTTTAATACTAATAGATAACTAATAGATAATTCTGTCTACCCCCTCTCATTATAGATGTGTGAGTTGGCTGAGCTGAGGGCTCCTGTGTATGGAAGAATCTAGGGAGATAGCTTTTGGCCACATCTGATGTGTACAGGGCCTTTACCTGAGCTTTGTTGTGTGGACAAGTCAGGAGATACCTGTGAATGCTATCTAAAGTGTATGCGCAATTTTAGTTTCATGTTAATGGTCTCTGCTCAAGTGACTTTGTTTCAGTGAGAGTCTTGGGAGAAACTACTTTCAGGTCCAATTATGCCCACTAGTTCATGGGAACAATGCTCTATTCTAGAGAATACTAGAGTCAGGTTTTCTTTCAAATTTTAAGTGGTTCTACCTCTCCCGCATTCTCACCCACAACATCCATCCTTGTGTATTCGGCATCATCAAAGGCGCTGAAACAGAGTATATACGGAATCTTTACCACTTAAGTTTTGTGTATTTTGTGTCTTTATAGATTAGTGTAAAGGTGCCCATAATGACGTGAAGGAAATGGGCTGACAGTCGCTCATCAGTCGGACAACCGGTTGTTCAATGATGAATAATAAAACATCTTAATCGGCATCCCTATGCATTTGATTTTTTTTCAAGCAAGTGCTTACGATCAGCCAAAAAAATCTAACCTGCTTATTGGCCTTCTGAACGGTAGGTGATCAGCTGAAATGAACAATCGTTCATTTCACAGAATCGTTTGCTTTACCGACGCAGCATACGATTATTCTTAGCTCTCTTAAGGCCAGAGTCACACATGCGAGAAACACGTCCGTGTCTCGCATGTGAATAGCAAGCTCTGGCGCCGGCACTTGGGAGCGGAGCGTGCGGCCGCATAGCAACACATGGAGCCGCACGTTCTACTCTGGAGTGCTGGCGCCAGAGCTTCCTTTTCACATGCGAGACACGGACGTGTTTCTCACATCTGTGACTCCGGCCTTAGTTACTCTTAGCTGTACTGTCAGGATAAATTTCCTATTTCTAAATCTATGCTTTGGCATTTTATTACATTTATGTTCACTCCATCCTTGAGCATATGACTTGTGTTTCATCAGAGTATTATGTCGGGTTATGTTGATATCAATAAAAATAGATTTTAGAAAATAAAACAACATGGTTCAATATGGCTGCATCCCAATATGGCATGAATTCCATGCATCATGGAGTATCCTTTAATATGCAATACAAGTTTCGATATCCAAGCCCTGATTTTTTTGCTCATAGGAGCCCAAGGTAGTGGAGACATAATGGCCTCGAGACAACTGAGCTCCTGCAATAAAAATAAAAAAATAAAAATGTTCAGTCTGTACTAAATTAAATCATATACTGTAGCTGATACTCTGGACTACATTCACTATAGAGTTTGTTTTCCATCTCTTTCCACATGTCAGAGAGATGTCAGGAATGACAGGGTTTACGAGACGACAAAGAGTCTAGATCACCGACAGCCAACCAAGAGTCTAGATCACTTGGATCTGAGCTCCAGAAAAGCCAAAAGATGGAAGTGCACCAACGTGAGAATTATGTATCATGAATAGCTGCATAGGTCGGTTCTCAAAGCTGAAGTGGTTGTATACTTGTGCATGACCTTCATAGGTAATACAGAGGCAAGGTGAAAGAATTACAATTTACCCTAGGATGGAGCAAATACACATGCCCATGGGGCTGACAAATCCACGGAACCGGTGAAATTTCCCACTAGCATCTTTCTTTTAGGGACGTTGATTCTGTTTTGCTGTGCCACAAAACTGATAGATTTACAGTCTCCGAACATCTAGAGTAATTTGTCCACCACTGCAGCGGTACAATGGTCCACTAATGCACCTACCAAAACAACAGCTACTACATGACTGATAATGTCATATTTGCTCTACAGTAAGTGCCCACTTCTTGGTCATCTAAATGGGCAAATGAATAATTTCATCCTTGTTTATTGGGAATCCATATGTAGCTGAGGATGCTCAGTTCTAGTAAATTGCAGCATTTTACTAAAACATCATCATCATCGTAAATTGCAGGAAAATATAAAGCATCTGTGTCGAGTGTAGCAGCGTCGTGTAAGGATACATCGTGTAACCTGTCAGACAGACTAACATTGGCAAATGAATTTGTGAGTTAATTTGCCAACGTATCAAATAATAATAATAATTTTTATTTATATAGCGCCAACATATTCCGCAGCGCTTTATCAAATGGGTTAACATGTACAGAGTGTACAATAAACGTAGTGCTATGTATACACCAGTAATGCCTCGCATAGCCATAGTGATTTATGGAGAAAGCCATTTATTTCCTAGTAGCAGGGCACTTTTAGTATATAGTATATATTATTGTATATATTAGAAAAAAAATGTGCAAATTGTACTGGTATCATTATATATCGAGAATCCACCAGTAGCATGGTCAATGCATCATTGATACAGGAAAGATATATATCTTTGTACCGTGTTAGCCACGCATCATTATCATTTATTACTTGTCGAATTTTCAGATACAATTAGTGGCTGTAACGAACGTTTTTAAACGATTTTAACAGTTAAGATCAGTCGGTTCTGCAAAATGACTAATTAGCATCACCCGTCGTCGTGATCGCATATGTAGCATGAGAGATCATTATGGCTATGGCCAGTATGTTCTTCAAAATGTGAGGCAGAAGAGCGCAGTCTATGTGAGACACAGCCAGCTCACTAGTAGGACCACACACACAACTAAGGCTCTTGTGCTGTGCATGGAAGAGGTGTCTGTATATGTACACAGCTGCAGAACCCACATCATGCATGGAAGAGGTGTCTGTATATGTACACAGCTGCAGAACCCACATCATGCATGGAAGAGGTGTCTGTATATGTACACAGCTGCAGAACCCACATCATGCATGGAAGAGGTGTCTGTATATGTACACAGCTGCAGAACCCACATCATGCATGGAAGAGGTGTCTGTATATGTACACAGCTGCAGAACCCACATCATGCATGGAAGAGGTGTCTGTATAGGTACACAGCTGCAGAACCCACATCATGCATGGAAGAGGTGTCTGTACATGTACACAGCTGCAGAACCCACATCATGCATGGAAGAGGTGTCTGTATATGTACACAGCTGCAGAACCCACATCATGCATGGAAGTGGTGTCTGTATATGTACACAGCTGCAGAACCCACATCATGCATGGAAGAGGTGTCTGTATAGGTACACAGCTGCAAAACCCACATCATGCATGGAAGAGGTGTCTGTATAGGTACACAGCTGCAGAACCCACATCATGCATGGAAGAGGTGTCTGTATATGTACACAGCTGCAGAACCCACATCATGCATGGAAGAGGTGTCTGTACATGTACACAGATGCAGAACCCACATCATGCATGGAAGAGGTGTCTGTATATGTACACAGCTGCAGAACCCACATCATGCATGGAAGAGGTGTCTGTATATGTACACAGCTGCAGAACCCACATCATGCATGGAAGAGGTGTCTGTATATGTACACAGATGCAGAACCCACATCATGCATGGAAGAGGTGTCTGTATATGTACACAGCTGCAGAACCCACATCATGCATGGAAGAGGTGTCTGTATATGTACACAGCTGCAGAACCCACATCATGCATGGAAGAGGTGTCTGTATATGTACACAGCTGCAGAACCTACATCATGCATGGAAGAGGTGTCTGTATATGTACACAGCTGCAGAACCTACATCATGCATGGAAGAGGTGTCTGTATATGTACACAGCTGCAGAACCCACATCATGCATGGAAGAGGTGTCTGTACATGTACACAGCTGCAGAACCCACATCATGCATGGAAGAGGTGTCTGTATATGTACACAGCTGCAGAACCCACATCATGCATGGAAGAGGTGTCTGTACATGTACACAGCTGCAGAACCCACATCATGCATGGAAGAGGTGTCTGTATATGTACACAGCTGCAGAACCCACATCATGCATGGAAGAGGTAGGTGTCTGTATATGTACACAGCTGCAGAACCCACATCATGCATGGAAGAGGTGTCTGTATATGTACACAGCTGCAGAACCCACATCATGCATGGAAGAGGTAGGTGTCTGTATATGTACACAGCTGCAGAACCCACATCATGCATGGAAGAGGTAGGTGTCTGTATATGTACACAGCTGCAGAACCCACATCATGCATGGAAGAGGTGTCTGTATATGTACACAGCTGCAGAACCCACAACCCTGCATGGAAGAGGTGTCTGTATATGTACACAGCTGCAGAACCCACATCATGCATGGAAGAGGTGTCTGTATATGTACACAGCTGCAGATCCCACATCATGCATGGAAGAGGTGTCTGTATATGTACACAGCTGCAGAACCCACATCATGCATGGAAGAGGTAGGTGTCTGTATATGTACACAGCTGCAGAACCCACATCATGCATGGAAGAGGTAGGTGTCTGTATATGTACACAGCTGCAGAACCCACATCATGCATGGAAGAGGTGTCTGTATATGTACACAGCTGCAGAACCCACCATGCATGGAAGAGGTGTCTGTATATGTACACAGCTGCAGAACCCACAACCCTGCATGGAAGAGGTGTCTGTATATGTACACAGCTGCAGAACCCACAACCCTGCATGGAAGAGGTGTCTGTACATGTACACAGCTGCAGAACCCACATCATGCATGGAAGAGGTGTCTGTATAGGTACACAGCTGCAGAACCCACATCATGCATGGAAGAGGTAGGTGTCTGTATATGTACACAGCTGCAGAACCCACATCATGCATGGAAGAGGTGTCTGTATATGTACACAGCTGCAGAACCCACATCATGCATGGAAGAGGTGTCTGTATAGGTACACAGCTGCAGAACCCACATCATGCATGGAAGAGGTGTCTGTATATGTACACAGCTGCAGAACCCACATCATGCATGGAAGAGGTGTCTGTATAGGTACACAGCTGCAGAACCCACATCATGCATGGAAGTGGTGTCTGTATATGTACACAGCTGCAGAACCCACATCATGCATGGAAGAGGTGTCTGTACATGTACACAGCTGCAGAACCCACATCATGCATGGAAGAGGTGTCTGTATATGTACACAGCTGCAGAACCCACATCATGCATGGAAGAGGTGTCTGTACATGTACACAGCTGCAGAACCCACATCATGCATGGAAGAGGTGTCTGTATATGTACACAGCTGCAGAACCCACATCATGCATGGAAGAGGTAGGTGTCTGTATATGTACACAGCTGCAGAACCCACATCATGCATGGAAGAGGTAGGTGTCTGTATATGTACACAGCTGCAGAACCCACATAATGCATGGAAGTGGTGTCTGTATATGTACACAGCTGCAGAACCCACATCATGCATGGAAGAGGTGTCTGTACATGTACACAGCTGCAGAACCCACATCATGCATGGAAGAGGTGTCTGTATATGTACACAGCTGCAGAACCCACATCATGCATGGAAGAGGTGTCTGTACATGTACACAGCTGCAGAACCCACATCATGCATGGAAGAGGTGTCTGTATATGTACACAGCTGCAGAACCCACATCATGCATGGAAGAGGTAGGTGTCTGTATATGTACACAGCTGCAGAACCCACATCATGCATGGAAGAGGTGTCTGTATATGTACACAGCTGCAGAACCCACATCATGCATGGAAGAGGTAGGTGTCTGTATATGTACACAGCTGCAGAACCCACATCATGCATGGAAGAGGTAGGTGTCTGTATATGTACACAGCTGCAGAACCCACATCATGCATGGAAGAGGTGTCTGTATATGTACACAGCTGCAGAACCCACAACCCTGCATGGAAGAGGTGTCTGTATATGTACACAGCTGCAGAACCCACATCATGCATGGAAGAGGTGTCTGTATATGTACACAGCTGCAGAACCCACATCATGCATGGAAGAGGTGTCTGTATATGTACACAGCTGCAGATCCCACATCATGCATGGAAGAGGTGTCTGTATATGTACACAGCTGCAGAACCCACATCATGCATGGAAGAGGTAGGTGTCTGTATATGTACACAGCTGCAGAACCCACATCATGCATGGAAGAGGTAGGTGTCTGTATATGTACACAGCTGCAGAACCCACATCATGCATGGAAGAGGTGTCTGTATATGTACACAGCTGCAGAACCCACCATGCATGGAAGAGGTGTCTGTATATGTACACAGCTGCAGAACCCACAACCCTGCATGGAAGAGGTGTCTGTATATGTACACAGCTGCAGAACCCACAACCCTGCATGGAAGAGGTGTCTGTACATGTACACAGCTGCAGAACCCACATCATGCATGGAAGAGGTGTCTGTATAGGTACACAGCTGCAGAACCCACATCATGCATGGAAGAGGTAGGTGTCTGTATATGTACACAGCTGCAGAACCCACATCATGCATGGAAGAGGTGTCTGTATATGTACACAGCTGCAGAACCCACATCATGCATGGAAGAGGTGTCTGTATAGGTACACAGCTGCAGAACCCACATCATGCATGGAAGAGGTGTCTGTACATGTACACAGCTGCAGAACCCACATCATGCATGGAAGAGGTAGGTGTCTGTATATGTACACAGCTGCAGAACCCACATCATGCATGGAAGAGGTAGGTGTCTGTATATGTACACAGCTGCAGAACCCACATCATGCATGGAAGAGGTGTCTGTATATGAACACAGCTGCAGAACCCACATCATGCATGGAAGAGGTGTCTGTATATGTACACAGCTGCAGAACCCACATCATGCATGGAAGAGGTGTCTGTACATGTACACAGCTGCAAAACCCACATCATGCATGGAAGAGGTGTCTGTATATGTACACAGCTGCAGAACCCACATCATGCATGGAAGAGGTGTCTGTATATGTACACAGCTGCAGAACCTACATCATGCATGGAAGAGGTGTCTGTATATGTACACAGCTGCAGAACCTACATCATGCATGGAAGAGGTGTCTGTATATGTACACAGCTGCAGAACCCACATCATGCATGGAAGAGGTAGGTGTCTGTATATGTACACAGCTGCAGAACCCACATCATGCATGGAAGAGGTAGGTGTCTGTATAGGTACACAGCTGCAGAACCCACATCATGCATGGAAGAGGTGTCTGTATATGTACACAGCTGCAGAACCCACATCATGCATGGAAGAGGTGTCTGTATATGTACACAGCTGCAGAACCCACATCATGCATGGAAGAGGTGTCTGTATATGTACACAGCTGCAGAACCCACATCATGCATGGAAGAGGTGTCTGTATATGTACACAGCTGCAGAACCCACATCATGCATGGAAGAGGTAGGTGTCTGTATATGTACACAGCTGCAGAACCCACATCATGCATGGAAGAGGTAGGTGTCTGTATATGAACACAGCTGTAGAACCCACATCAGCTATGGAAATTGTAGAATGCAGCAAGGATGGGAATGTGCACACACATATGTATATACCCACACACATGTATATACACACACACGTATACAAATCCTGGTAAGTCATAGATAGCGCACTATAAGGTAAAACAAGTAAAGTCCTGACGGATACCCACACATGTGAGGAGGACATGAAGGAAGGCGGCATCACTTACCAGTCCATATCCATGCTGAGCCCCTCAGTGTGCTGAGCCCGCTCTCTGCACTGCATCCCATCTCATCTCTTCTCAGTAATGCTTTCCATTACCAAACCAGCCCCATCTCTGAGTTTCTCCCTCCCCCATCCCACCTCACAGTCATCCCCCTCCTCCTCCTCCTCTCTGTCACTATATCTCCCTCCAGTTCCCCTCCCAGTCACTGTCTCCCCTGCCTATCATGTTGCAGATAGGGTATCCATGCCTGTGTGTGTTTTAGCATATATGCCACTGTGCTGTAGTATTACAGTACCAGTAGTACTGTGGCACCGCGGCGTTGGTGACTGAGGGGCCCAAGCTTCCCTGCACCAGGACCCAGGAGCTTCAAGTTATGCTCTGATGCCGAGGTTCCAAAATTCCTGGAGAGTCCATAAAACTGGGGCATTTTTTTTTCAACTGACTTAAATAAAAAGAGAATTTTTTATGACGCTTGTGTAAAGTCACACAGAGCGGTTAGTGGTGACCGAGCTTCTGTCCAATTTCGATCTGTTTTCTTACAGACAAAGGGGGGTCCCAGTCCCAGCATGCTGTAGGGTGTGGGTGCAATCTTTCGTTCCCTTGGGTGCCGACAGTGCCGTGACCTCCAGGCTTCAGTCCTCAGGAGCCACCGCACACAATGCACGGGAAACCAAGTTCTTCGTAACAGTCAAACATTTACTAGACAGTCAAGTTCATTAGGCAGGTACAAGCACAACTCCTCTTCAATCCTGTTGCTAGCTCCTGGACTACCCCAAAGCCCACTGAGTCTCAGGGATTTCTCATCCACCTCGGTAGTGTACCCGGGACCTGACACCACCTTCCGTCTATATGGGTCAATGTCCATCTTCCACTGTACTTCAGAGGCCACATTATGTCCGACTGCCCCTATCAGGGCTGCCACCAGGAATTTCGGGGCCCCTTACTGGCAAATTTTTCGGGCCCCCTTGAGACTCTACCCAGGCTCCACCCCTGCTCCGCCTCCAACCCTCGAACCTTCCACAGTCCCACTGGAGCGCCCCCAGACACAGGGCCACGAGTTCTCGGTACCGGGCCTCTCTGTCACGGTGGCTAGACCCGGTCCGCAACCCTGCTAAGGGGCGTCCAATAAAGGTGGTACAGTCTATCAGGGATTCGTGACGCCACCTGTGGTGTTCGGTCAGGGTGACCGACGCTGCTGTGGGGTCTGCTGGGGTGATGGAATGGCAGCTGGATGGTATACCTTCCCACAGGTGAAGTATGTCCCCAGGGCTTCCCAGTGATGTAGATGGCGATGGGGAGAGGTGCAGTCAATAACGAGGACACAAGGTTGCAGTCTCTTTACCTCTTTACTGTAGACTTCAGGATCCTCAATCCAGAGCACGCTTAACAGGGCTATCTGAGACCGGCCGGTCCGATGGGCACTTCCAGAGTTCCCTTTGCAGGTGGAAATCAGTGCCTACCACTAGCGCCTGTGTGTTGTAGTGCTACCCTGCTGAGCATTCGGAATAGTCCTCACAACTGCTGTTTTCGTTCGTTCTTTCTAATTCTCTCTCGCTTGTTCCAGATGTTACTAGTTTCTCGTCCCCCAGTATGTTATGGCTAGGACGCACCCGTATGACGGGAAGGCTCGGAGCTCTTCCGGGACCCTAGAGACGCCCCTCTCCACGCGTTGCCCCCTATGTCTTCGTAGGAAATTTAAGGTAGATAGCCAACCTATAATTAACTGTCCTGCGGAGTTTGAAGTAAGGCCTAGAGTCAGTTACTCCCGCGGTGTTCCGGCCACCGGCTCCGCGCCTCAGTAGGATGTTGCCTCGGTCTCACGGCACGACTCCTACTGGTTCTCCTTTGTGCTTGATCTCATTTCTCACTGTTCCACAATATCCTTCCCTTCGTGTCTCTCTCTTAGGATACCGCCGCGGGGTGTGCAGGCGCGGTTCTGTTACGTTCTGCTCTGTTCGCTAGGCACCTGCCAGGTTCCCACGCCTGACAGGGACCCCCCTGTGTCTTCTCCCTGCAACACCCCCTGCCACGGGATGTTGCCTGAATCCAACCCAGTCAGCTTCTGACTAACTTCCTATCCAACCCCTAGTTTTACCAGTGTGAGGTGTGGCCCAATAAATAAAGCCTTTTTCTCCCCCTGGTGGCCGGAGTGTGAAGTGTAATGTGTGCTGGTGATACCTGGTCAGTAGAATTCCTTCCGTGCCATCAGACATACCATCACTCCCCTTAGCGGCAGAGTGTCATACTGCAACGACCAGATCTCTGGGGCGCTGCACTCCCCCCCGGTTAAATCCAGTACTCCTGGACTGGGAAGAAGAACAACAATACATTTCAGCAAAAGACATACAAATTTTTGAAATGCTTAAAACAAGTTAATAGAACAATGCTTCCCTTTATGGGAGGTGAGGACACTTGAATGTTACAAACAAAACAAGGTTAAATATTTTTAAATAACATCCTATTCTACGTACTATAAATAACTCTCATTACCCAGCCGGGTATTCTACTAAGTGCAAATTCTGAACAATAATTTAACTTTTCCTTTAAGGGCGCATAAGCTGAACCCACTAAAGGCCTACTATAAAATACTATAACAATAACTCAACTTTTCTTTCCTTTCTAGCTTCACCAATGCAGGACCGCCTAGCTCCCGGGCTGGGCCTACTGTCATTGTCTCTCTTTCAGCAACCAACTGTCGTTCTACGGTTCTCAGGAGGACTCTCTCTCTAACCCCTACGGGTTCACTTTCAATCTTTCCTGTCCTCAATCTCTATCAACATTATCAAACTTTTCTAAATTTCAACATTATCAACATTTCAACCTTTTCTAAGGCAACATGTAAACATTCCCTTTAGGAGGGAGCTGAGTCTCTAGGAGGTAGTGCAGATTCTCTCTGTCTGCAAGTCCAATGAAAGCAAGACCTTCTGCGTCATGTCCAAAAGCATTATCTTCGCAAAGTCTTCTTTCTTTTGTAATACCAGTAGGGGGCGCCTTTAAGAAGGTGCAAACTATGTACAGAACAGTTTTGGAATCATTCACTGTTCATGATCCAGCAGTCTTTGAAAACAATGATAAACTTGTACAAAAGGAAATAAAAAGAGAAATGTAAAACAGTAGGGATCCCGGGTCAACAAAGGGATCCCTTTAAGAAATAACCCTGGACGGGTTTAAAGTAGCAGTTTGAAGATAAAGAGTTAACTATATACATTTGCGGGCTTCCGAGGTTTATTCTCGCGACGGTAGATAGCAAGGCATCCGTTGGTAGCGAACACTTCCCGGCCTGGAAAGATCTGTGTTCGACCTCTCATCCGATGCGGTGTCAATGTCACTAATCAGTCTTTCAGGTATCATCTGGGTTCGAATGTCAATTTCGGTAGTAGCTTCAGTAGCGGCAATAATGCCCACTGTGGTAGTAGTATTAGGATTTGTCAGTTCAGAGTTAGTCTTAGTCATGGCAGCAGGTGGCGCTGCTACAGAGCTTATCAGTAGGTCTTCTGTCACTGGGGCAGGGTCGTTCTTCATACCTGCTTCAGATGCGGTCCCTCCGGTGCCGGCCTGCTCCGTCTCCGCTGGGATCTGGAACGCTGACTGCGGGGCCTTGCGCTATAGCGTCGTCATCTCTGTTTGCAGTATCTCGCTTTTCGGCACGGCCTTGCTTTCTGGCTTCGGAGCGCTGGAACTTACTTTTTGCTCCGGACCAGACGAGGCTGCCGACAGACGTCTGGTGAGGCCCCCGGTGACGATCTCCTTCCACCCGGCCTCAGTGCTCAGCTGCGTCCGCCGGAGTCGATCGCTGAGCTCGTCCACTCCAACCTGCAGGAAGTCGGGGCCAACAGGTGACGCCTAGCCGCGGTATTTCTCTGGGTAGCTGGGGGAGTCCTCGGCTCCGACCCCACTCTCCGGTCTCGGGCGGCTTGTCATGGCGTCCTCCACGTGACTCACTTCTTCTCCCTCTTTGTCCTTTTCCCGCTCTCTCCTTCGTGGGCGGTTTCATTTTCTTTGTCTCCGCCCTCCACTGAGGATCAGGAGGCGGATCTCGGCTGCTGACGGACACGTCCTCAAAGTACAGAAATATTTAGACAGGGCGGCCATTACTTTTCGTGCTCTTCAGCTTGCTCACGCCCACTTCCACACCCTTCTTCTTCTCCTGCGCTCCTCGTGGCGCGGCAATGGCGGCGGTTTTGGCGGGAATCTTGCGGCAAATAGCAATACACAGTCTTTGCAACAGATCACAGTTCATGCACAATTCAATCACAGTTCCAAGGCACACATGACCTGCTTCTCAGGCTTAAGTACGATCCTGTTCGTGACGCCAAGTTGGAGCACCCCCAGACACAGGGCCACGAGTTCTCGGTACCGGGCCTCTCTGGTTCGGTTCTGAGGCTGTCACGATGGCTAGACCCGGTCCACGACCCTGAGAAGGGGCGTCCAATAAAGGTGGTACAGTCTATCAGGGATTCGTGACGCCACCTGTGGTGTTCGGTCAGAGTGACCGACGCTGCTGTGGGGTCCCCTGGGGTGATGGAATGGCAGCTGGATGGTATACCTTCCCACAGGTGAAGTATGTCCGCAGGGCTTCCCAGTGATGTAGATGGCGATGGGGAGAGGTGCAGTCAATAACGAGGACACAAGGTTGCAGTCTCTTTACCTCTTTACTGTAGACTTCAGGATCCTCAATCCAGAGCACGCTTAACAGGGCTATCTGAGACCGGCCGGTCCGATGGGCACTTCCAGAGTTCCCTTTGCAGGTGGAAATCGTTGCCTACCACTAGCGCCTGTGTGTTGTAGTGCTACCTGTTATGATAAGGTAATTCAGTACCACAATGGACATAGAGGTCAGAGCACATACAGTGAACTGACAATAACCCAAAAACAAAGAACGAGCTCTGAGACGTGGGAACTCTGCTGACCGCAATCCCTAATCCTCTCCAACCACACTAGAGGCAGCCGTGGATTGCGCCTAACGCTTCCTATGCAACTCGGCACAGCCTGAGAAACTAGCTAGCCTGAAGATAGAAAATAAGCCTACCTTGCCTCAGAGAAATACCCCAAAGGAAAAGGCAGCCCCCACATATAATGACTGTGAGTTAAGATGAAAAGACAAACGTAGAGATGAAATAGATTTAGCAAAGTGAGGCCCGACTTTCCGAACAGAGCGAGGATAGGAAAGGTAACTTTGCGGTCAACACAAAACCCTACAAAAACCACGCAAAGGGGGCAAAAAGACCCTCCGTACCGAACTAACGGCACGGAGGTGCACCCTCTGCGTCCCAGAGCTTCCAGCAAGCAGGAAAAAACAAATAGACAAGCTGGACAGAAAAAAACAGCAAACAAAATAGCAAAGCAGAACTTAGCTATGCAGAGCAGCAGGCCACAGGAACGATCCAGGAGGAAACAGGTCCAATACTAGAACATTGACTGGAGGCCAGGATCAAAGCACTAGGTGGAGTTAAATAGAGCAGCACCTAACGACTTCACCACATCACCTGAGGAAGGAAACTCAGAAGCCGCAGTACCACTTTCCTCCACCAACGGAAGCTCACAGAGAGAATCAGCCGAAGTACCACTTGTGACTACAGGAGGGAGCTCTGCCACAGAATTCACAACAGTACCCCCCCTTGAGGAGGGGTCACCGAACCCTCACCAGAGCCCCCAGGACGACCAGGATGAGCCATATGAAAGGCACGAACAAGATCGGGAGCATGGACATCAGAGGCAAAGACCCAGGAATTATCTTCCTGAGCATAACCCTTCCACTTAACCAGATACTGGAATTTCCGTCTTGAAACACGAGAATCCAAAATCTTCTCCACAATATACTCCAACTCCCCCTCCACCAAAACCGGGGCAGGAGGATCAACAGATGGAACCATAGGTGCCACGTATCTCTGCAACAATGACCTATGGAATACGTTATGTATGGAAAAAGAATCTGGAAGGGTCAGACGAAAAGACACAGGATTAAGAACCTCAGAAATCCTATACGGACCAATGAAACGAGGTTTAAACTTAGGAGAGGAAACCTTCATAGGAATATGACGAGAAGATAACCAAACCAAATCCCCAACACGAAGTCGGGGACCCACACAGCGTCTGCGATTAGCGAAACGTTGAGCCTTCTCCTGGGACAAGGTCAAATTGTCCACTACATGAGTCCAAATCTGCTGCAACCTGTCCACCACAGTATCCACACCAGGACAGTCCGAAGACTCAACCTGCCCTGAAGAGAAACGAGGATGGAACCCAGAGTTGCAGAAAAACGGCGAAACCAAGGTAGCCGAGCTGGCCCGATTATTAAGGGCGAACTCAGCCAAAGGCAAAAAGGACACCCAGTCATCCTGATCAGCAGAAACAAAGCATCTCAGATATGTTTCCAAGGTCTGGTTGGTTCGTTCGGTCTGGTCATTAGTCTGAGGATGGAAAGCCGAGGAAAAAGACAAGTCAATGCCCATCCTACCACAAAAGGCTCGCCAAAACCTCGAAACAAACTGGGAACCTCTGTCAGAAATGATATTCTCTGGAATGCCATGTAAACGAACCACATGCTGGAAGAACAATGGCACCAAATCAGAGGAGGAAGGTAATTTAGACAAGGGTACCAAGTGGACCATCTTAGAGAAGCGATCACAGACCACCCAAATGACTGACATCTTTTGAGAGACGGGAAGATCTGAAATAAAATCCATAGAGATATGTGTCCAAGGCCTCTTCGGGACCGGCAAGGGCAAAAGCAACCCACTGGCACGAGAACAGCAGGGCTTAGCCCGAGCACAAATCCCACAGGACTGCACAAAAGAACGCACATCCCGCGACAGAGATGGCCACCAAAAGGATCTAGCCACTAACTCTCTGGTACCAAAGATTCCAGGATGACCGGCCAACACCGAACAATGAACCTCAGAGATAACTTTATTCGTCCACCTATCAGGGACAAACAGTTTCTCCGCTGGGCAACGATCAGGTTTATTAGCCTGAAATTTTTGCAGCACCCGCCGCAAATCAGGGGAGATGGCAGACACAATTACTCCCTCTTTAAGGATACCCGCCGGCTCAGATAAACCCGGAGAGTCGGGCACAAAACTCCTAGACAGAGCATCCGCCTTCACATTTTTAGAGCCCGGAAGGTACGAAATCACAAAGTCAAAACGGGCAAAAAACAGCGACCAACGAGCCTGTCTAGGATTCAACCGCTTGGCAGACTCGAGATAAGTCAAGTTCTTATGATCAGTCAAGACCACCACGCGATGCTTAGCTCCTTCAAGCCAATGACGCCACTCCTCGAATGCCCACTTCATGGCCAGCAACTATCGATTGCCCACATCATAATTTCGCTCAGCAGGCGAAAACTTCCTGGAAAAGAAGGCGCATGGTTTCATCACCGAGCAATCAGAACCTCTCTGCGACAAAACAGCCCCTGCTACAATCACAGAAGCATCAACCTCGACCTGGAACGGAAGCGAAACATCTGGTTGACCCAACACGGGGGCAGAAGAAAAACGACGCTTCAACTCTTGAAAAGCTTCCACAGCAGCAGAAGACCAATTGACCACATCAGCACCCTTCTTGGTCAAATCGGTCAATGGTTTAGCAATACTAGAAAAATTGCAGATGAAGCGACGATAAAAATTAGCAAAGCCCAGGAACTTTTGCAGACTTTTCAGAGATGTCGGCTGAGTCCAATCATGGATGGCTTGGACCTTAACAGGGTCCATCTCGATAGTAGAAGGGGAAAAGATGAACCCCAAAAATGAAACCTTCTGAACACCAAAGAGACACTTTAATCCCTTCACAAGCAAAGAATTAGCACGCAGGACCTGAAACACCGTTCTGACCTGCTTCACATGAGACTCCCAATCATCCGAGAAGATCAAAATGTCATCCAAGTACACAATCAGGAATTTATCCAGGTACTCTCGGAAGATGTCATGCATAAAGGACTGAAACACTGATGGAGCATTGGCAAGTCCGAATGACATTACTAGATACTCAAAATGGCCCTCGGGCATATTAAATGCAGTTTTCCATTCATCGCCTCGCTTAATACGCACAAGATTATACGCACCACGAAGATCTATCTTGGTGAACCAACTAGCCCCCTTAATCCGAGCAAACAAATCAGATAACAACGGCAAGGGGTACTGAAATTTAACCGTGATCTTATTTAGAAGGCGGTAATCTATACAAGGTCTCAGTGAACCATCCTTCTTGGCTACAAAAAAGAACCCTGCTCCTAATGGCGACGATGACGGGCGAATATGCCCCTTCTCCAAGGACTCCTTCACATAACTCCGCATAGCGGCGTGCTCAGGCACAGATAAATTAAACAGTCGACCTTTTGGGAATTTACTACCAGGAATCAAATCGATAGCACAATCACAATCCCTATGCGGAGGTAGGGTATCGGACTTGGGCTCATCAAATACATCCTGGTAATCAGACAAGAACTCTGGAACCTCAGAAGGGGTGGATGACGAAATAGTCAGAAATGGAACATCACCATGTACCCCCTGACAACCCCAGCTGGACACAGACATGGATTTCCAATCTAATACTGGATTATGGACTTGTAGCCATGGCAACCCCAACACGACCACATCATGCAGATTATGCAACACCAGAAAGCGAATAACCTCCTGATGTGCAGGAGCCATGCACATGGTCAGCTGGGTCCAGTACTGAGGCTTATTCTTGGCCAAAGGCGTAGCATCAATTCCTCTCAATGGAATAGGACACTGCAAGGGCTCCAAGAAAAACCCACAACGCCTAGCATACTCCAAGTCCATCAAATTCAGGGCAGCGCCTGAATCCACAAATGCCATGACAGAATACGATGACAAAGAGCAGATCAAGGTAACGGACAGAAGAAATTTTGACTGTACCGTACCAATGGTGGCAGACCTAGCGAACCGCTTAGTGCGCTTAGGACAATCAGAGATAGCATGAGTGGAATCACCACAGTAGAAACACAGCCCATTCAGACGTCTGTGTTCTTGCCGTTCAACTCTGGTCAAAGTCCTATCGCACTGCACAGGCTCAGGTTTAAGCTCAGGTAATACCGCCAAATGGTGCACAGATTTACGCTCACGCAAGCGTCGACCGATCTGAATGGCCAAAGACATAGACTCATTCAGACCAGCAGGCATAGGAAATCCCACCATGACATCCTTAAGGGCTTCAGAGAGACCTTTTCTGAAAATAGCTGCGAGCGCACCTTCATTCCATTGAGTGAGTACGGACCACTTTCTAAATTTCTGACAATATACCTCTATCTCATCCTGACCCTGACACAGAGCCAGCAAGTTTTTCTCTGCCTGATCCACTGAATTAGGTTCATTGTACAGCAATCCGAGCGCCAGGAAAAACGCATCGATATTACTTAATGCAGGATCTCCTGATGCAAGAGAAAATGCCCAGTCCTGAGGGTCGCCACGCAAAAAAGAAATAATGATCCTAACTTGTTGAACTGGGTCACCAGAGGAGCGAGGTTTCAAAGCCAGAAATAGTTTACAATTATTTTTGAAACTCAGAAATTTACCGTATATACTCGAGTATAAGCCGATCCGAGTATAAGCCGACCCCCCTAATTTTGCCACAAAAAACTGGGAAAACTTATTGACTCGAGTATAAGCCTAGGGTGGAAATGCAGCATTTACCGGTGAATTTCAAAAATAAAAATAGATCATTATTTCCCCATAGCTGTGCCATATAGTGCTCTGCACCGTTCATATTTCCCCATAGGTGTGAACCATATAGTGCTCTGCACCGTTCACTGTGCCCCATAGATGTGCCATATACGGTGCTCTGCACCGTTCATTGTGCCCCATAGATGTGCCATATACGGTGCTCTGCACCGTTCACTGTGCCCCATAGCTGTGCTGTGCCATATACGGTGCTCTGCACCGTTCACTGTGCCCCATACATAGCTGTGCTGTGCCATATACGGTGCTCTGCACCGTTCACTGTGCCCCATAGCTGTGCTGTGCCATATACGGTGCTCTGCACCGTTCACTGTGCCCCATACATAGCTGTGCTGTGCCATATACGGTGCTCTGCACCGTTCACTGTGCCCCATCGCTGTGCTGTGCCATATACGGTGCTCTGCACCGTTCACTGTGCCCCATAGCTGTGCTGTGCCATATACGGTGCTCTGCACCGTTCACTGTGCCCCATAGCTGTGCTGTGCCATATACGGTGCTCTGCACCGTTCACTGTGCCCCATAGATGTGCCATATACGGTGCTCTGCACCGTTCACTGTGCCCCATACATAGCTGTGCTGTGCCATATACGGTGCTCTGCACCGTTCACTGTGCCCCATAGCTGTGCTGTGCCATATACGGTGCTCTGCACCGTTCACTGTGCCCCATAGCTGTGCTGTGCCATATACGGTGCTCTGCACCGTTCATTGTGCCCCATAGATGTTCCACATAAATTTGTGCCGCCGCTGCCGCAATAAAGAAAAAAAAACACATACTCACCTCCCTTGATTGCAGCTCCCGGCGTCTCGTTCCGGCGCCTCCATCTTCCCGGCGTCTCTGCTCTGACTGATCAGGCAGAGGGCGCCGCGCACACTATATGCGTCATCGCGCCCTCTGCCTGAACAGTCAGAGAGCAGAGACGCCGGGAAGATGGAGGCGCCGGCCGGGAAGATGGATCGGCGCCCGGCGGCTGGAACGAGGACAGGTGAATATGCTATACTCACCTAGTCCTGGCGATCCTCGCGCTGTCCCCTCCTGTCTTCGGCGCTGCAGCTTCTTTCTCTATCAGCGGTCACCGGCACCGCTGATTAGAGAAATGAATAAGCGGCTCCGCCCCTATGGGAGGTGGAGCCGCTTATTCATTTCTGTAATGAGCGGTCCCACGTGACCGCTGAAGAGAGGAAGAAACTGCAGCGCCGAAGCCCGTGGGACGGCAGGGACAGCGCGAGGATCGCTGGGACTAGGTAAGTATACCTCAGCGCCCTCACCCCCTCACCCGCCGACCCCACCGCTACCGTGACTCGAGTATAAGCCGAGGGGGGCACTTTCAGCCCAAAAATTTGGGCTGAAAATCTCGGCTTATACTCGAGTATATACGGTAGTTCTATCTCCAAAAAACAAATCAGGAATAGGAATTCTCGGTTCTAACATAGAATTCTGAACCACAAAGTCTTGAATATTTTGTACTCTTGCCGTGAGCTGATCCACACATGAAGACAGACCTTTAATGTCCATCGCTACACCTGTGTCCTGAACCACCCAAATGTCTAGGGGAAAAAAAAGGCAAAACACAGTGCAGAGAAAAAAAAATGGTCTCAGAACTTCTTTTTTCCCTCTATTGAGAATCATTAGTACTTTGGGCCTCCAGTACTGTTATGATAAGGTAATTCAGTACCACAATGGACATAGAGGTCAGAGCACATACAGTGAACTGACAATAACCCAAAAACAAAGAACGAGCTCTGAGACGTGGGAACTCTGCTGACCGCAATCCCTAATCCTCTCCAACCACACTAGAGGCAGCCGTGGATTGCGCCTAACGCTCCCTATGCAACTCGGCACAGCCTGAGAAACTAGCTAGCCTGAAGATAGAAAATAAGCCTACCTTGCCTCAGAGAAATACCCCAAAGGAAAAGGCAGCCCCCACATATAATGACTGTGAGTTAAGATGAAAAGACAAACGTAGAGATGAAATAGATTTAGCAAAGTGAGGCCCGACTTTCTGAACAGAGCGAGGATAGGAAAGGTAACTTTGCGGTCAACACAAAACCCTACAAAAACCACGCAAAGGGGGCAAAAAGACCCTCCGTACCGAACTAACGGCACGGAGGTGCACCCTCTGCGTCCCAGAGCTTCCAGCAACCAGGAAAAAACAAATAGACAAGCTGGACAGAAAAAAACAGCAAACAAAATAGCAAAGCAGAACTTAGCTATGCAGAGCAGCAGGCCACAGGAACGATCCAGGAGGAAACAGGTCCAATACTAGAACATTGACTGGAGGCCAGGATTAAAGCACTAGGTGGAGTTAAATAGAGCAGCACCTAATGACTTCACCACATCACCTGAGGAAGGAAACTCAGAAGCCGCGGTACCACTTTCCTCCACCAACGGAAGCTCACAGAGAGAATCAGCCGAAGTACCACTTGTGACCACAGGAGGGAGCTCTGCCACAGAATTCACAACAGCTACCCTGCTGAGCATTCGGAATAGTCCTCACAACTGCTGTTCTCGTTCGTTCGTTCTTTCTAATTCTCTCTCGCTTGTTCCAGATGTTATTAGTTTCTCGTCCCCCAGTATGTTATGGCTAGGACGCACCCGTATGACGGGAAGGCTCGGAGCTCTTCCGGGACCCTAGAGACGCCCCTCTCTACGTGTTGCCCCCTATGTCTTCGTAGGAAATTTAAGGTAGACAGCCAACCTATAATTAACTGTCCTGCGGAGTTCAAAGTAAGGCCTAGAGTCAGTTACTCCTACGGTGTTCCGGCCACCGGCTACGCGCCTCAGTAGGATGTTGCCTCGGTCTCACGGCACGACTCCTACTGGTTCTCCTTTGTGCTTGATCTCGTTTCTCACTGTTCCACAATATCCTTCCCTTCGTGTCTCTCTCTTAGGATACCGCCGCGGGGTGTGCAGGCGCGGTTCCGTTACGTTCTGCTCTGTTCGCTAGGCACCTGCCAGGTTCCCACGCCTGACAGGGATCCCCTTGTGTCTTCTCCCTGCAACACCCCCTGCCACGGGATGTTGCCTGAATCCAACCCAGTCAGCTTCTGACTAACTTCCTATCCAACCCCTAGTTTTACCAGTGTGTGGAGTGGCCCAATAAATAAAGCCTTTTTCTCCCCCTGGTGGCCGGAGTGTGAAGTGTAATGTGTGCTGGTGATACCTGGTCAGTAGAATTTCTTCCGTGCCATCAGATGTACCATCACTCCCCTTAGCGGCAGAGTGTCATACTGCAACGACCAGATCTCTGGGGCGCTGCACCACCACCTACTCTTAGGCTATGTTCACACGTTGCGGATTAGGAATTTCTGGTGTGGATTCTGCCTCTCCTGGCAGAAAACACCGCTGCGGATTTGTTGCATTTTTTGGGCGGATCCGCAGCGTTTTTTGTGCGTTTTTTTTCTGCGTTTTTTTTGCGGATTTACTGCGTTTTTTACCCCTGCGGATTTCTATAATGGAATGGGTACAAAAACGCTGCAGATCCACAAAAAAGAAGTGACATGCTACTTCTTTTGTATAAATCAGGTTTATTGAAGCAAATAAACAAAACAAACAATGGTACAGTGCTGAAACAGTTATTAAACTCAACGGGGTACAACCCATAGATCGTACAAAAAGAGAAAGTCTCAGCAAGTATTAAATGTGGTTGGCCAATTACAACGATAACACTTTCAAGTTAGCAATGATACTTTTCATAGTTGAAACATATAAACAGCAGCAAAGGCAATCAAGCATTACTAGCTATATTTAATCGTTTATATTAGTATAGAATGTCACTAGGTATAAGAAATGAGTAGAAGTAGAAAGAATTAAAGTAAAGGAAAGAGGGGGAAAAAAGAAGAGAAAAAAAAAGGGGGGGGGGAGGGAAAGCGGGTGAAGGTAAGAGGGTACGCTAAGTATGAGGGATGCGACACCCCTCCCGGGCTGACCCCAGGCCCCATGTAGTGGAGAGAAGATCATTGAGTCACCAACATTGGCTTTAAGCCACGACAGCAGGCCAGAGGATAGGGGCACATACTACTTCTTTTAATCTGCAGCGTTTCCGCACCGGAGTTTCTGCAACGTGTGCACAGCTTTTTTTTTTCTCATTGATTTACATTGTACTGTAAATCAATTGCGGATCTGCAGCGTTTCTGCACCTCAAAACACGCTGCGGATCCGCAGAGAATCCGCAACGTGTGCACATACCCTGAGGCTGGGGTCACCCTGCGTTATAGCAGTCCGTTAGACGGACTGTGTTACACCGCGGCATAACGCGGTGTAATGCAGTCCGTTAACACTGCCATTAATCCCTATCATCGGGCACATTGCCAACGCATGCCATAATCGGCATGCGCTAGCAATGTGCCGTCATTCAGTGATGGAGCCTCGGACGCAGGCTGCAGCGTCTGAGGCTCCGTCACCGCTAACGCAGATGAATCATCTGCGCTAGTGGTATAGCATAACACGATGGCGTCTATGCTATAGCATTAACGCAGACTGTCAACGCTATGCATTGAACGGGCTGCTTTAACGCAGTATGAACCTGGCCTTAGAAAAACTCCACATCTGCACCATGTCCTCAGCAATCACACTTCAAGGCTAAGTGCCCACGTTCCAGAATGTAAGCAGAATTTTCCTCATCAAAACCGGACTCCCTTGCCAGGAAATCCGCTTGCATTTTGCTTCCTTTTTTTTTTTGCGTTTTTCACACATTTTTCATGTTTTTTTTTTCCATGTGTCCCAATGCAATTACAGTGCCGGCAAAAAAAATCTTTACACTTGCGCAGCAAAAAAAAACTTTACATGTAAAATCCACATCATAATTTCACTTTTTAAAAGTGTACACAATGGGGGCGATAATAAAAACTGTCTAATATTAAAGCTAGCTTTGTTGCAAATATCAACCAATCAACGCTCAGTTTTCACTTCTCTGGTAAAGCGAAAGCTGCACTCTGATTGGTTGTTATGTGCAGCTCAGCCAGTTTTGCTATTAGGCAGTCTTTTATTATCTCCCTCAGTTTTTTATTATCTCCCACAATGGGTCGAAAGAAGCTTAAAATGGAAGAGAATCCTGTGCCTTGACTCTGCTCGAAAAGGGGGATTTGGTGATTGCTGTAGCTTGAGATCTGGGAGTGTCAAGAGAAGCAATTTATCAACTGAAGCGGTCGGTGGCATCATTGCCTCCTGGGATGGTACCGCAGAGGAAGTCAGGCTCTGGCACACCTAAGAAGACTTCACCAAGGACTGATGAGCTTCTGAAGCGTGAAGTGATGTCACATACTTCTATACCTGCCGTTGAACTAAAAAACAAGTACCCTATGCTCCTCCAGAACATCGCAACTAGGACAATTTGTCACCGCCTGCAGAAGGACCTGGGTCTACCAAGTTGCCGTGCCGCAAAGAAGCCCCTGCTCACAGCAGCAATGAAGAACGGGCTTGCCTTTTGTAAGAAATATCAAGATTGGACATCTGAAGAGTGGAAGAAAGTGATGTTTAGTGATGAGAGCACTTTCAGGCTGGTCAGGGGAGGCTCAAAGGTCGTGCATCGTCCGAGTACTGTGTCACGGTATGACCCAAAATATACAGTTAAGACTGTTAAACACCCTGACAGTGTGATAGTGTGGGGTGCTGAATCCATGCCTAAACGACTGCAGATGGTGATAAAATGTAAGGGTGACATGACAAAATACTAATTGTAATAAAATATCCACAATAAAACACTTGAATCCACTTGAATATTAAGATTTTGTGGTTTCATTGAACTTGTAAAGATTTTTTTTGCCGGCACTGTATATAGCAGCAAAATCGACAGAGATTCCGCAAAATTAATGAACATGCTGCATATTTTCCGCAATGCGTTTCCGCTGTGGAAAAAACACAGCATGAACACAACAATGCGGAATTCCATTAAAAATAATGGGATGTAAGCGTTTTTTAGGCGTATCCACGCATTTCTGCAGCAGAAAAACATGGAAAAACCGCTTAAAAAACGCAACGTGTGCACATAGCCTAAGAGTTCCCATTCAACACCAGATCACATAGATAACCAGCAGCTTTTGCTTTGGCTAAATTATTTGTTTTTAAGCCACCACCATGACAAGGTAGACTCTTTTGGCTGGGACGAACTCTACTCTAACCTATTAAAGGGAACCTGTCACCCCCAAAATCGCGGGTGAGGTAAGCCCACCGGCATCAGGGGCTTATCTACAGCATTCTGTAATGCTGTAGATAAGCCCCCGATGTATCCTAAAAGATGAGGAAAAAGATGTTAGATTATACTCACCCAGGGGCGGTCCCGCTGTTGGTCCGGCGCCTCCCATCTTCATCCGATGTCGTCCTCTTCTGGTCTTCACGCTGCGGCTCCAGCGCAGGCGTCCTTTGTCTGCCCTGTTGAGGGCAGGGCAAAGTACTGCAGTGCGCAGGCGCCGGGAAAGGTCAGAGAGGCCCCGCACCTACCCCCGTGAGTGGACCCCCCGCCTGCTCCAGGCCCCAGCACTTGCGATACTTACCTCTCCCGGTTCCAGCGCTGCAGCGTCTTCCATCCTCTGACTGTGACGTTCAGGTCAGAGGGCGCGATGACGTCACCAGTGTGCGCCCTCTGCCTGAGTAGTCACAGCACAGAGCAGGAAGACGCCGACGGTGAGGAGTCCAGAGCAGAGCAGCGTCAAGCAACGAGAGGTGAGTTTTTAATTTTTTTAATATTTGGAGCAATATATGGGGACCATCAGTCGGGGCCCAAATATGGAGCATTATATGGGGCCAGTAATATAGGGAGCATCTTATGGGGCCAGCAGTGGCGTAACTACAAAGTGAGGGGCCACGATGCGAACTTTCAAATGGGCCTGCGCCAAAATATTTCCCACCGAAATTCACATTTTCCCTTTTCATTTCGCACACTATAGTTTTGTTGCAATGTTGTGTAGTCTGACCTAATACTGCCCTGTAATCGCTGAGAAAAATGATTTTATAACTAACATGTCCCTATACTAATTAGGGCGATGTCTTCTGAAGTGCAGACTCTGGGCGTTCATGTCCTCCCTCGCTCTAATTCCAAGCACACTCCCGGCGTTTGAAATCTGTGTGCTGTTTCTTCCTGGTATGACGCTGCAGTGCGTCATTTCCGGACCTGTGCAGTGTGGGAGTGTATTGGGTGTACTGGTTGGCTCCGGAGCATACGCACTGCACATTGGCGAGTGACTGAGCACTGCACTGACGCTGGCGAGTACACGCAATGCTCCCCCACAGTGCACATGCTGGGCTCTGCCCACAGCCGTGTACCATTCTTCCTGACTCGGAAATTTACAGCCCGTACACACACGGCTTCGCTCCGAGAACCCCGTACACACAGGGCTCTGCTCCGTACACCTTGTACACATGCGGCTCTGCTCCGTGCACCTTGCACACACGGCTTCGCTCCGAGAACCCCGTACACACACGGCTCTGCTCCATACACCTTGTACACACGCTGCTCTGCTCTTTACACCTTGCACACACGCGGTTCTGCTCCTTACACCTTGCACACACGCGGCTCTGCTCCTTACACCTTGCACACACGCGGCTCTGCTCCTTACACCTTGTACACACGCGGCTCTGCTCCTTACACCTTGTGCACACACGGCTCCGCTCCTTACACCCGCGGATCTGCTCCGTACACCTCACACACACAGCTCCGCTTTGTACACTCCATACACATGCTTCTCCGCTCCGTCCACCCCGTACACACGCGGCTGCGCTCCATACACCTCATAAACACGCAGCACCACTCCATACACCCCATACATACACGACTCCACTCACCTCTTTCACCCTCGGCTCAGCTTTGTACACCTTGTACACACCTGACTCCGCTCCATACACCTTGTACACATTGCTCCACTACAAACATACACGGCTCCGCTCTGTACACCTTGTACACACACGGCTCTGTTACATCCACACTGTAAACCCCTCCTGACCCCACACATAAACATCCCCTCATTCAGCACCATGACAATCAAGCACAGCAGAGTCCTGCATACACTGAGGCCACTGATCATGTGACCCCTGACTCCTCCCCTCCTGTGACCTCATCACAGGTCCTGTGCGCGCAGAACAGGTGTGTGTGTTTGTGTGTACGCGCATGTGTCAGGTGTAAACAGCACATCAGCACTTTACAGCCGCTTCACTCACCAGCTGCTGCCTTCCATCTCCTCTCTGTCAAGCTTCAGTGACACACCCAGCCCTTCTGCTAGGTCACATGTCCTTCACGGACACGCCCACTCGCCGCACACAGCTGGAAGTCTGGGGAAGCTGCTCATTGTGGGCGTGGCCAGAAGGGTGCGTGACTTGTCTACTTGTTTGCTGGACTGGGTGGGCCCCTAAACGCTGCAGGCCCAGTCGCAGCTGCGACCCCTGCGACCGCAGTTGTTACGCCCCTGGGGGCCAGTAATATAGGGAGCATCCTATGGGGCCAGTAATATAGGGAGCATCCTATGGGGCCAGTAATATAGGGAGCATCTTATAGGGCCAGTAATATAGGGAGCATCTTATGGGGCCAGTAATATAGGGAGCATCTTATGGGGCCAGTAATATAGGGAGCATCTTTTGGGGCCAATTTAATATGGAGCATCTTGTGGGGCCAATTTAATGTGGAGCATCTTATGGGGCCAATTTAATATGGAACATCTTATGGGGCCAATTCCATATGGAGCAGTATATGGGGCCAATTCCATATGGAGCAGTATATGGGGCCAATTTAATATGGAGCATCTTATGGGGCCAATTTAATCTGGAGCATCTTACGGGGCCAATTCTATAGGGAGCATCTTATGGGGCCAATTCTTTAGGGAGCATCTTATGGGGCCAATTTAATAGGAAGCATCTTATGGGGCCAATTCTATAGGGAGCATCTATGGGGCCAATTTAATATGGAGCATCTTATGGGGCCAATTTAATAGGGGGCATCTTATGGGGCCAATTGTATAGGGAGCATCTTATGGGGCCAATTCTATAGGGAGCATCTTATGGGGCCAATTTAATATGGGGCATCTTATGGGGCCAATTCCATATGGAGCAGTATATGAAGCCAATTCCATATGGAGCAGTATATGGGGCCAATTCCATATAGAGCAGTAAATGGGGCCAATAATATATGAAGCATCTTATGGGACTGTTAAAGTGGCACTAGAGTTCAATTTGCATAACAATAATGTAAAATACATAAGGATAGAGTAAAAGTGAAAATCTGCATGTTATTATTTGTGCCTTTTCTAGGTTTTTCTATGACTATTTGCATTGTGGCTCTCGACCAACTTTCATAGCGGAATGTGGCTCTCAAGGTAAGAAAGGTTGGGGACCCCTGCTCTACACTATGCCAGATAAAGAAAAAAAGAGACCGTGTTGCCTTGCACAGTAACAGGACCTCTGCCAAGGGCCATTTTGGATATTTATACCATCCTTCAGGGGCCGTACAAACTGCACCCACAAAGTACATCCTGACTCTGGCACTGGTGTCAGGACGTAATCTTTCATTGCATGCCCTTCAATGTTCAGTATTCAACACTGCGTGTGTGTGCTAACAGAGCAAGAAGAAATTAACCCTGCTGTTCTGTTGGTCAAAAATGACCAACTTTGAACTTCAATATTCTTTAAAATATTCAAGATGCGGCTCTGAAACCCGTGGCCGACCGACCCATCCTCATTTAAGTCAATCAACCACAAGTTTCAGAACCGCATCTTGAACACCCCAAAAAATACCAAAGTTCAAAATAGGTCTCCCCAGACCGAACAGAACAGCAGGGTTAATGAGCTGGTGGCAATGGAAATACAGCTCCTTGCCAAAGAATGCAGTCCCTGAGAATCTGCTCGGGGGCCTGAAAAAAGGTCATCGAGGGCCTTTAAATGGCCCTAGGGCCTGAGGTTCCCCACCTTCCCTAAAGTAATAATGTCCCACATTCTGGACCCCACTTGTCTTCCCATTCTGTCTCTCCATACTGCCCCATGTACTCTGTATTGCCCCCATGTCTCTCCATGCTGCCCCCATAGTCATTCATAGTAATATAATGCACCCCATAGTCATCTATAATAGTATAATGCACCCCTATAGTCATATATAATAGTATAATGCACCCACATAGTCATACATAAAGTATAATGCACCCCCATAGTTATATATACTAGTATAATGTACCCCATAGTCATATATAGCAGTATAATGCACGTCAAAAGCAGTATAATGCACCACCATAGCAGTATAATGCACCCCCATAGCAGTATAATGCACCCCCATGGCAGTATAATGCACCCCATAGTCGAATATGCACCCCATAACTGTATAATGCACCCCATAGTAGTATATTGCACCCCATAGAGGTATAATGTACTCCCATGGTAATATAATGCACCCCATAGCAGTATAATGCACCCCATAGTAGTATAAGGCACCCTCATAGTATAATGCACCCCTATAGCAGTATAATGCACCCCCAATGCAGTATAATGCCGCCCCATAGTAGTATAAGGCACCCTATAATAGTATAATCACCCCATAGCAGTTGTCACGGGCTACCGCGACAGAGAGGTTCCAGAGAACTGCAGCGCTCTGGGCCTCATTCACACACGATGAACAGAAGCTCTTCTCCTGAATTCTGATCTAGCTGTCTTGTGCCAGCAGGGCAGGAGTTAAACCTTGTTACTGAGAGCTATGTCTCTCAGCTGATTTGGTTTTGGTATACTCCGCTCCTATATAGACTCAGCTTTGTCTACAACTGTTGTCAGTGATCAGTTCTGCTGCCTGGCTTGGAGTGAGAAGGAGCGTGGTATTAGGAGCTTGGAGGTTTATTTACAGAGATTGGTGTCTGCTGTTTTGGTTGCATGTTAAACCTGTTTTCCTTCCTAGTTTTTTCCTTCTCTTCCCTTCTCTGTGTTTCCTCTGTGGTTGTGTGAGCATTTGGTGAGTTTGAGACTTTAAGTTACCTTGTCTGTATACCCTGTTTAATTGTCGTATTTATACACTGGTGCAGTCTGGATTGCCCCCAAGGGCTAGAGGATACTCGGTACCGGGCCCTTCTGTAGTCGATGGGGATGTCACGGCGGCTGACCCGGTCCGTTGCCCTCAGGAGGTCCGTTAATGAAATGGAGGGAATGTCTTTAAAGGGATGTTTGTGACGCCACCTGTGGTTTTCGGTCAGGGTGACCGACGCTGCTTAGGGGTCCGCTTGGGTGATGTTATGGCAGCTAGATGGTATACCTTCCCACAGGTGAAGTATGTCCCCAGGACTTCCCAGAGTGTAGATAGTGGATGGCGCAAGGCGCAGTGAATAACGAGGACAGCAGTCTCTTTACCTTTTACTGAAGGCTTCAGCATCCACAGTCCAGGGTAGGGACCACGGGGTGGGCAGAGTCCGGACGGTCTGAAGGCAAATACAGAGTCCCCTTGTCCAGGAGGAATTCAATAGCCTTCCCCTAGCGCACAGTAACGTAGTAGGTCCCTACTTGCATTAGCTACCATAAGGTCCTCACTGTTGTTACTCCTCTCTGTCCCCCAGATGGTACGGATAAGACAAAACCCGTATGACTGATGGACTGAGGCTTGTTTATAAGGACCCTAGAGACGCCCCGACCCCCACAAGTTGCCACTGTGTCTTCTTAGGTATTAAGGTCGGACAGCCAACTTGGAATTAACTGTCCTGCCAGTCTCTGAAGTATCAGCATAGAGCTCTTTACTCCCTCGGTATTCTGGCCACCGGATCTGTGCTTCAGCTGGAGACAGCCTGCTTCTAGCTGGTCTCCCACTGATGTTTCACTCCTATTGCTATGACTTCTTTTCTCATTCACTACAGCACAATTCCTTTCTTGTCCTTAGGATGCTGCCGCATGGGTTGCAGGCGCAGCTCCGTGTCCTTCTCCCTCCTCAGACTTTAGTCTGGATCTGACTAGGGATCACCCCAGCCAGCTCGAGCGGGAGACCTTTCCTCGTCGGTCCCCAGCCAGGAACTCTCTTCAGACTTCTCCTTCTGATACTGACTAACTTCCTCACCAACCCCCCAGTTTTACCCTAATGTGAGGAGTGGCCTAATAGATAGAACCCTTAGCTCCCCCTGGTGGACTGGCGTGTGAAGTGTGTGTGTGGCTGTGATACCTGGACAGAAGATCTCCTTCATTGCCTTCAGACGTAACATCACTCCCCCTGGTGGAAGAACAACATTACTGCAACGAACCAGGACTCTGGGGCGCTGCACAGTCCACCTCCCTTGGGGGGAGAGGGGGTCACTGATAGGGTCTGCACAGGAGACAGGGATACACTGGTGGCTCAGGCCTCCTAACCCTTATAGGTACCCCTGAGATAAGGGAAAGGCAGGGCCCCATTATAGTGGCAGGGACAGGTGCGGGTCCCACTACGCCGTCCTGCCCCTTTATCACCGTTAACGGCGTGACAGCAGTATAATGCACCCCCATACAGTCATAGCAGTATAATGTACTCCCATAGTAGTATAAGGCACCCCCATAGTAGTATAATGCACCCCATAGTGCGACTTTACAAAAAAAAAGTTTCTCCTTACCAGGTGTTATCTGCTAGATTCATCTGAGGCGCGGACTGTCATCTCGGCATATGGCAGAGATGTCATACGCCAGCGACGTGTGATTGCCTGGTGGCTGTTAACTGTTGCCATGCAGGAGGATATCCTCCCGCATGGCAATAGATTTTAACTGAATGTGTGTCTGAAAACGCACGTTCAGTTACCGCAGCAGCAGAATCCTGCTGCTGGGTCCCGGTGAGCAGAAGAGAGGGGGCCCGCTGCGGGTCCACTCTGCTCGCCAGTAAGGGCAGTAATGTCCTGATGGCAGCCACCATGCCAGACCTTGGGCTCCATACATGACAGGAGCGACTGCTCAGAATCCCAGTAATGACTCTCACTTCCTGGAACAAGCAACACATGCTTCCTCTAGCAGCCCACCGCATCTGAACCTGAACTTCACTATACACTTCACTACCTCTCACTGAACTCTCTCTATCCAGGAAGTGCACCCCTTTTACTAACACTAGTGCCCACCCACTGGGCTAGTTCTATCCTTAGTCATTTCCTATCTCATGTAAAGCCTATTATTCTGATGCTTTGTTTTGTGCCATCCTAAGCTTATCCTATACTATACTCATATTATGCATTAACATTTCACATGCTGTAAATCACCATAATACATTACATAAAAAACATCACTTTTACATATAAAATCGTACAACATAAATCACATGACGTATTTGTTGTCTTCAGGTGTAAGAACAGGGTAAGAAAGTCAATGTCCCTACAGTCCACCCTTCTTTAAACATGGTCATCCTCAACAATTCTAGAAGCTGGAAGACAAAAAACAGCCTATACCACTCACAGAAAACATCTAAAACCGTTAGTCTATTTTATTCTGGGGCATAGAGTGTCCATTGCCAGTGAGAGCATGCTCTGACCTCAAAATCAAAGAGCACAAGTTGCTGGGCCCGTAAGCCAACATAACAATGTCCTTGTCCTTCTCCTGCACAAAATTTTCAGTAGACGGTCCTCTCAGTTCAGTTCCTGTATGGGCCCGCATGACCCCATTCTTACCAATTTGGAGACTCTGACACAGTCTAAGTCTAAGTTTCTTGTAGTCACAGGCCCATTGGCCAACAGATCTTATGTTAATGTATAAATATATGAGGGGACAGTACAAAGACCTTTCTGATGATCTTTTTAATCATAGACCTGAAACCGGGACAAGGGGGCATCCTCTGCGTTTGGAGGAAAAAAGGTTTAAGCATAATAACAGACATGGATTCTTTACTGTAAGAGCAGTGAGACTATGGAACTCTCTGCCGTTTGATGTTGTAATGAGTGATTCATTACTTAAATTTAAGAGGGGACTGGATACCTTTCTGGAAAAGTATAATGTTACAGGGTATATACACTAGATTCCTTGATAGGGCGTTGATCCAGGGAACTAGTCTGATTGCCGTATGTGGAGTCGGGAAGGAATTTTTTTCCCCAATGTGGAGCTTACTCTTGCCACATGGATTTTTTCCTCTAGATCAACATGTTAGGGCATGTTAGGTTAGGCTATGGGTTGAACTAGATGGACTTAAAGTCTTCCTTCAACCTTAATAACTATGTAACTATGTAACAGCTCCAGCAGTTCTGGAGCACAGTCCATACCGTGCTTGAATCTTTGGGTTGTCTGTTTCTTCCTCTCCCTCTTTTGTTAACAACTGTTTCTTCAGGTTACATAGTCCGTAACGCAGAAAGGGTTTGAGACCCTTAATGGTTCCCAATCCCTTAATCCAGGAGGGGGCTATGCAACATGTGTGAAACCAACTTGGAGGGGGAGAAAAACACGCAAAAATGTCAGCCGTCTGGGCTTTCTGCCCTTCTGGAAGGCTGAACAGTTCCTCAGTGGTTCCTGTGCAACAGGCACAACTGAACATTTTTATTCGGGCTGCATTTTCACTTACACCAGGGTTTCCCTTGCTCTAGCCTTCCTGACATACGTAGTTGAGTGGGGGCCTAGAGAGATAATCACAGTGCCTGCTGTTCTTTTGGGTCTGCTCGTTGGTGCTGGGAAGTGTGGAACTAGGAGGCATTGGAGCCTAGGTTGTGTACCGGTCACAGATGATTGACCTTTTGGGGGCTCATTTTCTCTGGCCATATTGCCCTGGGGACTCCTTCATCTCGAGGGATCATGGTCACCGCGACTGCGTACCACAATCGCTTACCACCTTAATGAAACTAAGGTGGTCTCCTGGAATCAGCATAAGGGCCAATGCGGCAAGGACCCGGCGTTCACATATACTTTGTTCCCAGTGACCACCTCCTGAATAAATCTGTAGCCCTTCACGAAATCGTATTGCTGCATGACTCCTTGTGTCAGTTAGTGGCCGACTTCGCCGCAATTGGGCCCGTACTAATTTTTCCCCATCCTTCTTCCCTTGGATCACCTGAGACACCCATCTGGCATTCTCGGGGGCTGGGGTTTCCTCCAAGTACATCCATGGAAGAGGTGTAGGGGCTGCCTTCAGGACTGGTGCCTTAGGGGGTCGACGTGTACTTACGACCACCACTGGCACCAGGGCCTTCAACTGTGCTGCTCGGCCGCACGGTGTTGTGAATTCTGCTCTTGGGTTCCCTCCATTGGTTGTAGGTGGGAATGCAGTTGTCTCTGAGTCACAGACCTGGCCAGGTGTATCGGATGATTACAATTCTGACTGGGATATTTAAGTGGGCTGAATCCTTTAGCCCTTGCTAGTAGTCAATGTTTCTTGTGAAGTGTTGGATCACTTTCTGGCTTCTCCTGCTCGCTGCCAATTTCAGCAAATATAAGTGTTTGGTTTTTGTTTCTGTGGCACACTGCCGATGTGCTTGTTTCAGTTTTATTCCTGCTCTGATTGTAGGATTCACTGGAGTTGCAGATTTACGCTCCTACATCTTTCAGTAAGATGTAGGAAGTTTTTGTATATTCTGCTGTGGATGTTTTGAAGGGTTTTTATACTGACCGCACAGAACTCTGTCCTATCCTGTCCTATCTAGCTAGAGTGGCCTCCTGTGCTAATCCTGTTTTTCTGCCTATGTATGTTTTTTCCTCTCCGACTCACCGCCAATATTTGTGGGGGGCTGTCTATCCTTTGGGGGTTTTCTCTGAGGCAAGATAGTATTCCTATTTCCATCTATAGGGGTATTTAGTTCTCCGGCTGTGACGAGGTGTCTAGGTGTGTTAGGTACACTCCACGGCTACTTCTAGTTGCGGTGTTAAGTTCAGGATTGCGGTCAGTACAGTGGCCACTTTCTCCAGTGAAAGTTCTCATGCAGCTCCTAGGTCACCGGATCATAACAGCAGGGCTTTGGCTACACAGACAAGGCCGCTTCTTTCCAAAGGTTCAGCTTTGATTCGGGGATCGGCAAGGAAATTTTGGTCTTGAGGCCCAGTTTTGAGAGTTCTTTAGCATGCTTGATCACATCCAGCTGAGGTCACAGACCTCCCGGCCGCATCTCCTGCTGCTGCTCCCACATTTTCTGCTGCCATTCAGCATTTCTGGGCCCACCACGAAGCGCAGCATTATAGAACCTCTCCATATCACCTTGCACTTCTCTCTCTCACCAACAATAGCGGCTGTCAGTTCTCCTCAGGGTGTGCTTTTCCAGATCTCCATCCTTTCTTGGGTGGGGCTACTTGACCATTCTTCATTGATTTGCTGTAATGGGCGTGGTTTCTTTCTTTCTTTATAATTTGTAAAGCGCTGCAGAATATGTTGGAGCAATATAAATAAAATTTTTATTATTATTATGGGTGGGTCTGTTTTGCCATTTCGCACCACTCACCGCCATCTTGTCATGCTTGTCATCGGTGTTCAGTGCCATCTTTGTTTTCACTGGATCTTTCCCCACATCAGTCAAGTTTTCTTGATGCATGGATCAATCCTGCTGACTACGCCAAATGTAAAGTGGCGCAGAGTGGTAGTCGTGACCGAGCTTGTGTTTGGTTTTGCTCTGGCACTTTACAGACAAGGGGTCTCCCATTCTCAGTGTGTTGTAGGGTGTTGGTTACATCACACTAACTTGTAGGCCGCCGGCTCCGCTGACTCCAGACTATACCTATTATCCTGATCCTATGTCTTATGCTATCCTAAGCTTATCCTATACTATACCCATACTGTATTATGCATTAACATTTCATAACATAGTAACATAACATAATTAGCAAGGCGGAAAAAAGACATTTGTCCATCCAGTTCAGTCGATATTCCATCAGAATAAATCCCCAGATGTACGTCCTTCTAAAGAACCTAATAACTGTAAGATACAATATTGTTACACTCCAGGAAGATATCCAGACCTCTCTTGAACCCCTCGACTGAGTTCGCCATCACCACCTCCTCAGGCAAGGAATTCCAGATTCTCACTGCCCTAACAGTAAAGAATCCTCTTCTAAGTTGGTGGAAAAACCTTCTCTCCTCCAAACGCAAAGAATGCCCCCTTGTCACCGTCACATTCCTTGGTATAAACAGATCCTTGGATAGATATTTGTATTGACCCCTTATATACCTATACATGGTTATTAGATCGCCCCTCAGTCATCTTTTTTCTAGACTAAATAATCCTAATTTTGCTAATCTCTCTGGGTATTGTAGTTCCCCCATCCCCTTTATTAATTTTGTTGCCCTCCTTTATATTCGTTCTAGTTCCATTATATCCTTCCTGAGTACCGGTGCCCAAAACTGTACACAGTACTCCATGTGCGGTCTAACCAGGGATTTGTATAGAGGCAGTATAATGCTCTCGTGATGTGTATCCAGACCTCTTTTAATGCACCCCATGATCCTGTTTGCCTTGGCAGCCACTGCCTGGCATTGTCTGCTCCAGGTAAGTTTATCATTAACTAGGATCCCCAAGTCCTTCTCCATGTCAGATTTACCCAGTGGTTTCCCGTTCAGTGTGTAATGGTGATACTGATTCCTTGTTCCCGTGTCTATAACCTTACATTTATCATTGTTAAACCGCATCTGCCACCTCTCCGCCCAATTTTCCAACCTACTAGAGCCATCTGTAGCAGAATACTATCTTTTCTTGTATTGACTGCTTTACATAGTTTGTATCATCTGCAAATATCGATATTTTACTGTGTAAACCTTCTACCAGATCGTTACTAATTATGTTGAAGAGAATAGGTCCCAACACCGACTCGTGAGGTACCCCACTGGTCACAGCGAGCAAGTTAGAGACTATACCATTTATAACCACCCTCTGCTTTCTGTCAATAAGTCTAAGTTCACATTTGCGTTGTGCGCCGCAGCGTCGTCGCCGCAACGCACAACGCAAACAAAAACGCAGCAAAACGCATGCACATGCGGCCCATGCGGCGCCAATGTTAAAAGATAGGGCCGCACGACGCATGTGTTTTTGAAAAGGTCGGCGCCGCCCGAAAAATGCAACATGTTGCGTTTGACGCGCCCAGGCAGGTGCGCCCTAACGCCGCATGCGGCGTAAAACGCAACAAAACGCAACACAACGCATGCACATGCGGCCCCAATGTTAAAGATAGGGCCGCACGACGCATGCGTTTTGTTGCGGCGGCGACGCTGCGGCGCAAACCGCAAATGTGAACGTACCCTAAGCCAGTTATTTACCCATTTACACACATTTTCCCCCAGACCTAGTATTCTCATTTTGTGTACCAAAGTATCAAACGCTTTGGAAAAATCAAGATATTCCATGTCCACTAACTCTTCTTGGTCCAGTCTATAGCTTACCTTGTCATAAAAACTGATTAGATTGGTTTGACAGGAGCGATTTCTCATAAACCCATGCTGATATGGAGTTAAACAGTTATTCTCATTGAGATAATCCAGAATAACATCCCTCAGAAACACTTCAAATATTTTACCAGCAATAGAGGTTAGACTTACAGGTTTATAATTTCCAGGTTCACTTTTAGAGCCCTTTTTGAATATTGGTACCACAATTGCTATGCGCCAGTCCTGCGGAACAGACCCCGTCGCTATAGAGTCCCTAAATATAAGAAATAATGGTTTGGTCTATTACATTACTTAGATCTCTTAGTACTCGTGGGTGTATGCCATATGGACCCGGAGATTTATCTATTTCAAATGCTGTACATCACCATAACATATTACATAAGACAGTCCACATACCGACACTTGTACAGAATATAGTGATTGTAGTGATAAAAAATGTCACCGTTAACTGGTTAGTACCAAGAAGACAAGTCAACCCACTTAGGGATCCCAGCGGTCAGACTTCCAGAAATCAGCCAGTTAATCCCTATCACATAGATAAAAGTTAACTTGCTGATGTCTGGGGTTCTGACCAATGTTACCCCTAGGGATCCCGAGAATAGAGATCTGCAGCCCTGTCCTGATTGAAGAATAAGTGCACATAGTCGACCTGTGCTCCATTCATTGTCAATGGGACTACTGTCAAATAAGAACACAGCACTTATTTTGTTCCTGCAGTCCAATCGACAGTGAATGGAGCAGAAATGAAAACCAACATACAATTGAGATGGATAAATAGATGATATCACAAAAAATTCTAAAATGCTCACAGCGTGGCTGTGTACAAAATCCATACCAGATAGGGGTTTAGAATAATCAATACAAAATTTTGTTGAAAAATTCTAGACAACAAGGTATAAATTGAGCAGATGATAACAGCTAAAAAAAAAACAGTGCATAAAGATAGTGAAAATACACTGGTGAGAAAAACAAAGTCCAAAAGCAACGCCTGCAGTACACAATGCTAAATAGATAATATGTGCAATAGTTACAATATTATAATAATAATGCACGATAGATGTAAAAATAGACAGGCATAGTAGCCTGATACTAAAATGAAAGTGCTCTAAGCATCTATAATCATTGAGTACGTCAACATAGATGAAGCCCAAGATGAACAGTAATCAGTTTTAAGCCAAATTGGCTATATACTAATACCTTGGGACATGATGACCACGAGATGCAGGCGTGCAGACAGGACAGGAAGGGCCTCGACGCGCGTGTCACCACATTGGCTTTGTTAATGGAGCAGAGGTCGAACATGTGCACCTCTGCTTCAGTCAGGACGGGGCTGCAGAGCCATGTTGTCTGGCTTCAAGATTGCCGATCTTGGGATTGCTGGGGTATCACCTATAGTGTGGATAGAGAATACTTTTTTTTGAGGGAGGGAGAATGAGAATAACCCTTTAATGATATTTATTACTTTATATCAGTATTCTTTGCTGTAGACATGTATTATTTGTAAATGGTATGGTTTTGTATAATTTCAATATATCCATGAAAAAATGTTTGCCAAATGTGATTTTTGGATGAGTTATCCAAAAAACAAAAACAAAATCTGACTGGCAACTTGGATGCCAGCTCAGTGCAATTCTATTCTTACTGGAAGAATTATTATTATTATTATTATTTATTTATGTAGCACCATTAATTCCATGGTGCTGTACATGTGAAAAGGGGTTACATACAGGGTTATAGATATCGTTAACAGTAAACAAATTTACAGTGACAGACTGGTACAGAGGGGAGAGGACCCTGTCCTTGGGGTCTTACATTCTTCAGGATAATGGGGAAGAGACAGGAGGTTGGTGTGCTACAGCACTGGTGGTGGTGAGGCGGCAGTTTGGGTGGTCGTGGCAGCAGCTCGGGTTGTCGTGGCAGCAGCTCGGGTGGTCGGTGACGTGGCGGCAACTCGGGTGGTTGGTGACATGGCGGCAGCTCGGGCGGTTGGTGAGGTGGCAGAATGGTTATTGCAGGCTGTAGGTTTTCCTGAAGAGATGGGTTTTCAGGTTCCGTCTGAAGGATCCGAGGGTGGTGGATAATCGGACGTGTTGAGGCGAGGAATTCCAGAGGATGGGGGATATTCGGGAAAAATCTTGGAGGCGGTTGTGTGAGGAACGAATAAGTGTGGAGGAGAGTAGGAGGTCTTGGGAGGATCGACGATTACGTGAGGGAAGATAGTGGGAGATTAGTTCAGAGATATAGGGAGGGGCAGGTTGTTGATGGCTTTGTAACATAGTAACATAGTAACATAGTTAGTAAGGCCGAAAAAAGACATTTGTCCATCCAGTTCAGCCTATATTCCATCATAATAAATACCCAGATCTACGTCCTTCTACAGAACCTAATAATTGTATGATACAATATTGTTCTGCTCCAGGAAGACATCCAGGCCTCTCTTGAACCCCTCGACTGAGTTCGCCATCACCACCTCCTCAGGCATAGTAACATAGTTAGTAAGGCCGAAAAAAGACATTTGTCCATGATGTCCATGATTTGTAGATCAGTGTTAGTAGTTTGAACTGAATTCGTTGGGGAATTGGGAGCCAGTGGAGGGATTTGCAGAGGGGTGAAGCTGGGGAGTAGCGAGGAGAGAGGTGGATTAGCCGGGCAGCAGAGTTGAGGACAGACTGGAGTGGTGCAAGAGAGTTAGCGGGGAGGCCACAGAGGAGGGTGTTGCAGTAATCGAGGCTGGAGATGATGAGGGCATGCACAAGAGTTTTAGTAGATTGTGGGCTGAGGAAGGGATGGATTCTGGCAATATTTTTCAGTTGGAGGTGACATGAGGTGGCAAGGGTTTGGACGTGCGGTTTGAAGGACAGGGCAGAATCGAGAGTTACCCCGAGGCAGCGGATTTCAGGTGCGGGAGAGAGCGTGATGCCGTTTACTATAATAGATAGTTCAGGTAGGGGGGATACGCGAGATGGGGGAAAGATGATGAGTTCGGTTTTGTCTACATTGAGTTTTAGGAAGCAAGAGTTGAAAAAGGAGGATATGTCTGACAGACACTCCGGGATTCTGGACAGAAGAGAGGTGACATCTGAGCCAGAGAGGTAGATCTGAGTGTCGTCCGCATATAGGTGGTACTGGAAGCCATGGAACTATATGAGTTGTCCTAGGCCAAGGGTATACATGGAAAAAAGTAGAGGCGCTAGGACAGAGCCTTGAGGGACTCCACCAGAGAGTGGGCGGGGTGAGGAGGTAGTGTGGGAGTGGGAAACACTAAATGTGCAGAATTTCACTGGCATATAGATTTCCTGCGCAAGATGTGAACAGTGCCTAATATAACAACTTTCTCATAGTGAACACAGGAGCGCTTGGCCGAACGAACACAGTTTGAGTGGAAAAATAACATTGTGTTACAAAGATTTGGTCCCTCGGACAATTTTGAGTGTTCCCAATAGATTTTTTTCATGCTGATTTCAGAAATTACTTAAGATTTTTCCTATCACGTAAGGTTTTTGAGAAATGACAGGAAACATTATAATATTCTGTTATAATTCTAAAAACACAGATTATAAGCGAAAGTCGTCTGCAAAACACTTTTGAACAATTGCTTTTGGCGCGCCCCCAAGGGCAGTGGGGTACACTGTACCGGGTCCTTCAGTTCACAGGGGGAATGTCACGGTGGCTGACCCGGTCCGTGGCCCTGGGACATCCGTGTAAAAGGGAAAGGTCTTTAAATGGATATGTTCGTGACGCCACCTGTGGTATTCAGTCAGGGTGACCGACGCTGCTTTGAGGGGTCCGCTGGGTTGATGTTATGGCAGCTAGATGGTATATCTTCCCACAGGTGAAGTATGTCCCCAGGGCTTCCCAGTTTGTAGATGGTGAATGGTGCGAGGCCAGAGAAGAACGAGGACACAAGGTTGCAGTCTCTTTACCTTTACTGAAGGCTTCATGTTTTGGACCTGGTGGTTAGGAGCACCCGGAACGACCTGATGGTTAAACTCACACAGGACAAGCTCTGGGAAGTGGGAGCTCTGCTGACCGCAACCCCTAATCCTATCACACAACTAGAAATAGCCGTGGAGCGTACCTAACACGACCTAGACGCCTCTTCACAGCCTAAGAGCTAACTAGCCCTAAAGATAGAAAATAAAGCCTACCTTGCCTCAGAGAAATTCCCCAAAGGAAAAGGCAGCCCCCCACATGTATTGACTGTGAGTTAAGATGAAAGTCACAAACACAGAAATGAAACAGGTTTCAGCAAAGGGAGGCCAGACTTACTAAACAGACTGAGGATAGGAAAGGTAACTTTGTGGTCAGCACAAAAAACTACAAAAAGACCATGCAGAGTGTGCAAAAAGACCTCCGCACCGACTCACAGTGCGGAGGTGCCACTCTGCATCCCAGAGCTTCCAGCTAGCAAGACAAAATCATGATAGCCAGCTGGACAAGGAAACAATGAACAAATAATTAACTAGCAGGGACTTAGCTTCTGCTGGAGTAGACAGGTCACCAGAAAGATCCAAGAGCGAACTGAACCAGTACAAGAACATTGACAGCTGGCATGGAGTAACGATCTGAGTGGAGTTAAATAGAGCAGCCAGCCAAAGAATAAACTACGTCACCTGTGGAAGGAACCTCAGAAGCAGCAGCTCCACTCACAGCCACCAGAGGGAGTCCATGGACAGAACTCGCCGAAATACCATTCATGACCACAGGAGGGAGTTCGATAACAGAATTCACAACAGCTTCAGCATCCACAGTCCAGAGCACCAGATCACAGGGCAGACAGAGTCCGGCCGGTTTGGAGGCAAAGCCAGAGTCCACTTATCCAGGTAGAAATCAGTAGCCTTCCTCTAGCACCGGTGTTGTAGTCCCTTACTGCTAAGCTTCTCATAAGGTCCTCACAGATGTTGTAGATGTTATGTCTCTCTCTCTGTCCCCCAGATGGATAGGACAAACCCGTATGACTGGTGGTTTGAGGCATTTTACAAGGACTCTATCATACCCCAGCCTCTAAGGGGAGCCACTTTGCCTCCTGGGTATAGGGTAGGCAGGTAACGTGAAATTAGCTGTCCTGCCAGTCTCTGGAGCAAGGCATAAAGGATCGTTGCTCCCTCGGTGTTTCGGCTACCGGGATCCTGCGCCTCAGGAGGAGGCAGCCTGTGTAGGGCTGTTCCCCTCCTGGTATCCACTCCTTTGCTACGATGTCTTCACCCTCTCTACAATACAGTTCTTCTTCAGTGTCTCTTTCTGGAAGCTGCAGCTCTCAGGGCATGCATAGCTCCGTGTCCTTCTGTCTCGATCTCTGACAGGATCCCACCCCTGTCAAGGACCAACTAACTGAGCGAAGCTCAGCCAGCAACTAACTCACTGAGCCGAGCTTAGCTAGCAACTAACTCACTTCCTCCCCAGGCAACCAGTTTTACCTAAGTGTGAATAGTGCCCTAATAAATAGGAGCAGAGCTCCCCCTGGTGGCCTGGAGTGCGAAATGTCTTATATGTTTGTATGTTTGTATGATACCTGGATTCAGTTGTCCTTCTTTGCCTCCAAATGTAATATCACTCTCCCCTAGAGGAGAATGGTATTACTGCAATGACCAGGACCCTGGGGCGCTGCACTTTTGCTACTGACATCGATGCACATGTATGTAGTGCCTTGAATGTCATAATGTAGACTATAAACTGTTGTTTCTTAACCCCTTACTGCCAGCTGATGGAATAGTACGTCAGCTGGCAGTATCCCCCGCTTTGAGGTGGGCTTTGATGGTGAACCCACTTCAAAGCCACGACATGTCAGCTGTTTTTAACAGATGATATGTGCCCGCAATAGGCGCGGGCGGAATCATGATCCGCCCGCGCCTATTAAGTAGTTAAATGCTGCTGTCAAGCTATGACAGCGGGCATTTAAATGCACTTCCGGACGCCGATCTGGAAATACGCGCAGCGACAACCCCCGCTGCATTGCCATCACAACCAGAGGTCTCCTCGAGACCTCTATGGTTGTTGATGGCAGATTGCTATGAGCGCCACCCTGTGGTTGGCACTCATAGCAAACCTGTAATTCTGCTGCATAGAGGTGATCTGTGCATCACTTCTATGTAAATATTTTTAAAAATATAAAAAAAAAAAATCATAAACGTTCAAATCACCCCCCTTTCGCCACAATCAAAATAAAACAATAAAAAAATCAAACATACACGTTTGGTATCGCCATGTTCCGAATCGCCCGATCTATCAATAAAAAAGAGAATTAACCTGATCGCTAAACGGCGTAGCGATAAAAAAATTGAAACACCAGAATAACATTTTTTTGGTCGCCACGACATTGCATAAAAATGCAATAAGGGGCAATTAAAAGAACATATCTGCACAAAAGTAACATAAAAAATGTCAGCTCATCCGGCAAAAAATAAGCCTTCACACGGCCATATTGATGGAAAAATAAAAAAGTTATGGCTCTGGGAAGAAGGGGAGCGAAAAACAAAAACGAAAAATCGAAAAAAGCTCTGGTCAATAAAATTTTCTCAGGGGACAAGAACGTCCCAGAAATTTGTTGCGCAGTGTAACCTGGAGAAAATTATATCAGCAGTTATATTTTACTGTTACAATTAGTTTTAAAACTCTTTATAATCCAGATTCAAATGCTGGGGCTTTGGTGCCCCCTTGGCATGGTCGAGGACTTGGTGCACCGTTACGCTTCGCTCAGTTTGCATACTGAGCGGTTCTCTGACTCTAATGAAGGCCTTGTTGCCTTGTTATTATATGCGTTATTTATTAATTGTCATTATAATAATAGCACTAACAATGCTATTCTGTATGAAGCACTATGTGGTGCCCATAATACTGTATGGAGGACTATATGTCTGGTTTCTGAGCTATTGACAACACTCATGTAATGTAAGAAGTAAAATCTTTGGCATTGTACTACACCTACATTTCTCTGCCGTATTTGTGCATTATTAATTGTTGTATTTGTTAAAGGGGCTCACTGATACTCTTTTGCCCGGGGTCCACAAAAACCTGGACCACAATGGAAGTCTGTGAAAAACATGTACATAACATGGATGGCATCAGTGTACTGTCTGTCTTTAACATTGCAAAGAATAGGAGAAGCTTTGTAATTTATTTATTATTTCTTTATCCACACATGGAAAAAACACTGATGACCACACCAATGGTAAAAATGAACACACTCATGACATACTGATGGAAAACACAGATGACGCCGATACTGGTTTTTCATGTACAGCTTGCATAAGTATTGGCATTTTTGTGTTTTGCTACCTCACAACCAGGAATTTCACTGTTTTTTTAGGGTTTGCATCAGTTCATGTAAAGAACATGCCTGCAACTGTGAACATTCAGTTTTCTTTTCATTGTGACGCACTAAACAAATAGGACAAAATAACTGAAAACTTTAGTGTGCATTACTATTCACCCCACTAAAGTCAGTACTTTGTAGAGCCTCCTTTTTTGGCAACTACATCTACAAGTGGCTTTGGATAAGTCTCTATGAGCTTTCCACATCTTGCCCCTGGGATTTTTGCTAATTCCTCAAGGCAACACTGCTGCAACCTCCTTCATATTAGATTGTTTCCTCTGATGAACAGCAATCTTCAAGTCTGACCACAGATTCTCAATTGGATTAAGGTCTGGGCTTTGACTAGGCCACTCCAAAACATTTAAACGTTTCCCATTAAACCACTCGAGTGTTGCTTTTACAGTGTGCTTTGTGTTATTGTCTTGTTGGAAGGTGAATCTCTGTGCCAGTGTCAAATCACTGACAGATTGAAGCAGGTTTTGCTCAAGAATATCCTTGTATTTAACACCAACCATCTTCCCCTCAACTTGGACCATTTTCCTGTTCCCTGCTACCAAAAAACTTGGGGTGATGAGCTGTGTTGGTTTGGTGCCAGACATAGCATTTATCTTGATGGCCAAAAAGTTAAATTTTGGTGTAATCTAACCACAGAACCTTCCTCCCTACATTTGAGGAGTCTCCCACATGTCTTTTGGCAAACTCAAAACGGGCCTTACAATTTTTAGGTGTAAGTGAAGGTTTTTTTCTGCCTACTCTTCAATAAAGGCCACCACTGTGGAGTGCGCAACTTATTGTAGTTGCATGGACAGATAATCCAGTCTCTGCTTGGAAACTTTGCAGCTCCTTCAGGGTGACCTTTGGTCTATGTCCTGCCTCTCTGACTAATGAGAGTGGAGAGCTTTGATGGGCGACCCTCTTTTGGCAGGTTTGTTGTGATACCATATTCTTTCCATTTGATCATAACAGATTTGATGGTGCTCCAGGGGATTATCAGAGGTTAGGATATTTTTTTTATAACCCAACCCTCCTTGGTCTTCATGGCGTTGTTGGATTAATGGTGCCTCTTGCTTAAAGGGAACCTGTCAGCAGGATTGTGCACAGTAACCTACAGACAGTGTGAGGTTGGCGTCGTTAAAACAGAGAAATTGTTAGGAAACATTTTTTCCTGTATAATGACTTGTATATAAGGCAAGTTAAGACGTAATAATAAAAAATAACCAGCCACCTCCATCGGTTAGGCTATGTTCACAAGTAGCGTTTTTGCCCTTTCTCATTACTTTCAGTGGTAAAAAAAAAGCTGCAAAAATGCTGAAATAATTGACATGTTTCTTCTTTCAAAAATGCAGCAGGAAAAAAAGGAATCATGTGCATGAGATTTCTGAAATATTTTCACATTGGTAAAGAGTGAGACTCTTAAACCGGGGTCACACTAGAGAGTGGAATACGGACAAGAAAGAGGCGCAAAAACAACGCATTGCACACGGACCAATGTTTCTCTATGGGGCAGCTTCCATTAGCCGTATATTTTTCGGCCGTATTTTACGGGCTGAAGAAAATCGCAGCATGCGATTGCGCATGTGTATTGCGCAAAAAAATCCGCCAATGAAAGTCTATGGGGGTGAGAAAAATATGAATTACACACGGACCATGCGTGTGACTTGCGAGAAATACGCACTGGTGTTCTATAGAAAAGCCAGTAATTCAGTGCGGTGTACAGTAAAATCACACTGACAGGTTAGAATAGAATAGATAGAATAAATGTGTACACATAGAATAGGTATATATACATATATGTCATTGACACACACACATATATGTATATATATATATATATATATATATACTAGATAGTGGCCCGATTCGAATGCATCGGGTATTCTAAAATATGTATGCAGTTTATTAGCGAAGCGTGGTTCAAATCCCACGCCAATTCGCGGCCGGACTGTGCCTGTCGCTGATTGTTTGCAGACGGCTGGGACCAATCAGTGAAGCTAGGGCCAGCTGCAGGTTTTTGAGGGCCCCGGGCGAAAGAGTCTCACAGCTCACGTAGCATATAACACAGCCCATATAGTATATAGCACAGCCACGTAGTATATATCACAGCCACATAGTATACAGCACAGGCACGTAGTATATAGCACAGCTACGTAGTATATAAAACAGCCACATAGTATATAGCAGAGCCACGTAGTGTATAGCACAGCCCACGCAGTATATAACACAGCCCACGCAGTATATAACACAGCCCACATAGTATATAGCACAGCCCACGTAGTATATAGCACAGACCATGCAGTATATAACACAGCCCACGTAGTATATAGCACAGCCTACGTAGTATATAGCACAGGCCACTTAGTATATAACACAGCCCATGTAGTATATAGCAATGTGGGCACCATATCCCTGTTAAAAAAAGAATTAAAATAAAAAACAGTTATATACTCACCTTCTGGTAGCCCCCGGATCCAGACGAGGCCCTTAGCGATGCTCCTCGCGATGCTCCGTTCCCAGTAATGCCTTGCGGCAATAACCCGTGATGACGTAGCGGTCTAGTTGCCACAATGCATTCTTGGGACCGGAGCGTCGTGAGGAGCGGGAAAGGCTGCCGCGGACGCCGGAAGATGAGAATATAATAATTTTTGTATTTTTTTATTTTTAACATTATTTGTTTTTACTATTGATGCTGCATAGGCAGCATCAATAGTAAAAAGTTGGTCACACAGGGTTAATGGCAGCATTAACGGAATGCATTACACCGCATTATACCGCGGTGTAATGCAGTCCATTTAACGGACTGCTAAAACGCTATGTGGGTGCTGACTGGAGGGGAGTATGGAGGGGGCACTGACTGGAGGGAAGTAGGGAGGGGCCAATTCACAGCCAGACTGTGCCTGTCGCTGATTGGTCGTGGCCGGCTGGGCGAGACCAATCAGCGACAAGGGATTTCCGTGACAGAGAAACAGACAGACAGACAAACAGACGAAAGTGGACCTTAGACGATTAAATATATATAGATATTTAATACAGAGCTAGATAGCTTAAAAGCCGGTAATTCAATTGCCGGCTTTTGCTATCTCCTTATCAAACCCGAAGACACAAAAGAGCATAGTAAAACCAAAAACACTCAGTTTCAAAAAATCACAGTAATCCGCAAGTGCTAGTAAAAAGATGTAAAAAAAACAGGGTATTTGGTTGATACATTTTTTGCAAAAAATGTATACTAAGCTGCTCCACCAAACGTCAAGGTATACCCATATCAGAGCAGTCTTAACTGGTGTATGCAATCCCTATCTGATGTATTTAAAAACCTGAACATTTGTATATTACCTGTGTGAACAGGGTTCAGAGAGAAAAAGTCATTGCTATATACTGTGTGGGCTGTGCAATATATTACGTGGGCTGGGCAATATACTACGTGGGCTGTGCAATATACTACGTGGGCTGTGCAATATACGCTGTGTAATGTACTGCGCGGGCTGTGCAATGTACTGCGCGGGCTGTGCAATGTACTGCGTGGGCTGTGCAATATACTACGCGGGCTGTGCAATATACTGTAGTACGCGGGCTGTGCAATATACTACGCGGGCTGTGCAATGTTCTACGCAGGCTGTGCAATGTACTACTCGGGCTGTGCAATATACTGCGTGGGCTGTGCTATACACTACGTGGCCTGTGTTATACACTACGTGGTCTGTGTTATATACTGCGTGCGTGGTACTGCCCGGGCTGTGCAATATACTACGCGGGCTGTGCAATATACTCCTGGGGTGTGCTATATGCTCCGTGGGCTGTGCTATATACTCCGTGGGCTGTGCTATATACTCCGTGGGCTGTGCTATATACTCCGTGGGCTGTGCTATATACTACGTGGCTGTGCTATATACTACGTTGCTGTGCTATATACTACGTGGCTGTGCAATATACTACGTAGCTGTGCTATTTACTACGTGGGCTGTTATATACTTTGTGGCTGTGCTATATACTACGTGGCCGGGATTTGAACCACGCTTCGCTAATTGGTCGCTAATTGGTCATTCAGCTGCCGGGATGAAAACTAAATCTCCAAGCAGTCAAAAATACTCGGAGGTCACCTGAGCGTGCTCGGGAAAGCCCGAGCAACAAGTAGACTCGCTGATCACTACTAACTATCACTATCTTGGCATCTCTGCTTTATAGTCCCCTTTTTTTATATACAGTGGGTACAGAAAGTATTCAGACCCCTTTACATTTTTTACTCTTTGTTTCATTGCAGTCATTTGGTAAATTAAAAAAAGTTCATTTTTTTCACATTAGTGTACACTCTGCACCCCATGTTGACTGAAAAAAAAAGAAATTTAGTAATTTTTGCAAATGTATTTAAAAAAAGAACCCTGAAATGGCTGCAATGAAACAAAAAGTGAAACATTTAAAGGGGTATGAATACTTTCCATACCCACTGTATAGAGGGTAGTCCAAAAGTAAATGGACAGAAAATAATAACATTTATTTTATTATTATTATTATTATTATGTATTGTTATAGCGCCATTTATTCCATGGCGCTTTACATGTGAGGAGGGTTATACATAATAAAAACAAGTACAATAATCTTAAACAATACAAGTCATAACTGGTACAGGAGGAGTGAGGACCCTGCCCGCGAAGGCTCACAATCTACAAGGGATGGGTGAGAATACAGTAGGTGAGGATAGAGCTGGTCCTGCAGCGGTTTGGTCGATCGGTGGTTACTGCAGGTTGTAGGCTTGTCGGAAGAGGTGGGTCTTCAGGTTCTTTTTGAAGGTTTCGATGGTAGGCGAGAGTCTGATGTGTTGTGGTAGAGGGTTCCAGAGTAGGGGTGATACGCAAGAGAAATCTTGTATACGATTGTGGGAAGAGGAGATAAGAGGGGAGTAGAGAAGGAGATCTTGGGAGGATCGGAGGTTGCGTGTAGGTAAGTACCGGGAGACGAGGTCACAGATGTATGGAGACAGGTTGTGGATGGCTTTGTACGTCATGGTTAGGGTTTTGTACTGGAGTCTCTGGGCAATGGGGAGCCAGTGAAGGGATTGACAGAGGGGAGATGCCGGGGAATAGCGGCGGGACAGGTGGATTAGTCGGGCAGCAGAGTTTAGAATAGATTGGAGGGGTTCGAGAGTGTTAGATGGGAGGCCACAGAGCAGGAGGTTGCAGTAGTCAAGGCGAGAGATGATGAAGGCATGGACTAGGGTTTTTGCAGATTCTTGGTTGAGGAATGAACGGATTTGTGAAATATTTTTGAGTTGAAGTCGGCAGGAAGTGGAAAGGGCTTGGATATGTGGTTTGAAGGAGAGATCAGCGTCAAGGATTACCCCGAGGCAGCGAGCTTGTGGGACTGGGGAGAGTGGGCAGCCATTTACTGTAATGGATAGGTTCGTTATTGGGGTCGCGTGAGATGGGTGAAAGATGATGAATTCTGTTTTGTCTGTTTTTTCAGAAATCTAGTGGAGAAGAAGGATGAAATAGTGGACAGACATTGAGGGATTCTGGTTAGTAGGGAGGTGATATCTGGTCCAGAGATGTAGATCTGTGTATCATCAGCATAGAGGTGATACTGAAAGCCATGAGATTCTATGAGCTGTCCCAGGCCAAAGGTGTAAATCGAGAAGAGCAGGGGCCCAAGGACTGAACCTTGTGGGACTCCGACAGATAGGGGGCGAGGTGAGGAGGTGGTGTGTGAGTGGGAGACGCTGAATGTCCGGTCTGTTAGGTATGATGAGATCCAGGATAGGGCCAAGTCTGTGATGCCAAGGGATGAAAGGGTCTGTAATAATAGGGAATGGTCCACTGTGTCAAAGGCAGCCGACAGGTCCAGGAGGAGGAGGACAGAGTAGTGTCGCTTGCTCTTGGCGGTTAAGAGGTCATTGGTGACCTTAGTTAGGGCAGTTTCAGTGGAATGGTGTGACCGGAAGCCAGATTGTAAGTGGTCAAAGAGGGAGCGTTGATCTTCTGTAATGGTGGAGAAGTTTGTTTTGGAGGTGGAGGGCTGGGAAGTCGGGAGGAAGGGCTCTGGGGGTTGTTGACCAAAACTGTCTCTGATGCTATCAATCTTCTGCTTGAAAAATGAGGCAAAGTCTTCAGCGGAGATAAGTGATTTTGATTTATATATAAAATTATATTTACTAAAACAGGCATAACAATGACAATTAAATTTTATTCTGAACAATAATACAAAAGCCCTTAAATTTTATCAACGCAGGTGCTCATACTGTTTTCCATCACAATCTGCACAGCTTTGAAGTCACTTCGACAAAGATTTTTGCACAAGTCTCTTTGGGTATTAATTTCTTGAAATGCATCCCTTATGTAATTTTTCAAATCACTGACACTTTTTGGTTTTCGACTATAAACTTTGTCCTTGAGTACTCCCCAAAAGAAAAAATCCATTGGGGTCAAGTCTGGAGAACGTGCTGGACAATCAAATGGGCCTCTCCGGCCAATCCCCCTTCATAACCCTATTACACATACTGCTCACCTACTGTTGGACCACCCTGTATTTATGATTGAAAAAAATGTAATATATTAATATTGTGGTTAATGTTGTGGAGCTTTTCTTTACTCTATCCCTCATTCATAGGGTTCGGATTTGTTAAATCTAATTGAATTTATGAAGTGCTTCCAACACTGTCAGCAGTCATTTTTTGATAAATTGGCCCTCAGTCATATATTTTGGAGGGTCAGTAGTCTTATATTTTAGAGGGCCATCAGGCGACCTTCACTCATAAATTTTGGAGGGCCATCAGGTGGCCCTCACAGTTAATTTATTTTTAGTGCTACATATTTTATTTTCAAAAATAACATCATACAGTTTGCAGGTGGGAGCACAAAAAAACGTGCTCATCCATGAGTTCTAGCTTCCTCTCCCAGTTTGCATAGGGGCACGGGACACCACTCTTGAAACCCGAACAGTGCAAATTTTTGGTTGGTTAGATGGCAGATAATGCTTTGAGTTTGTTTCCCAGCAACACCCTGGCTTCCACACAGGCCAGTCTCACTAGCCAATAGTTTGGACCACACAATCCTCACCCTCATCCTCCTTCCTTCTACCATGGCAAGGCCCAGAAGACAAGTGTTCCCATACTTGGACACTCCGAGGAGATCTTTAAATTTCCATTTAGTAATTATGGTCTTTCGCCCTGCATGTTTCAACAGAGACATTAGGAGATCATGTGTAGTGATACCCAAATATTTGAGCAACCATGGTCAGAAGAAGACAACAGTGGCAAAAAGCAATTAGTGTCTCAAGAGGTAGATGATGATGAGACAAAGTTGCCAACAGTGATGTTGTTAGGTCAACAAATCAGGAGGGCCAGAGTGCGGTAGTGGAAGATGTGGTGGTGGACGATGTAGTCACTGACCCATCCTGGGAAGTTTCCAAAAAGAGCGAGCACAGCAGTGAAGAAGGGGAGTGATCTCCAGCACCGCTACAAGCAGGCAGAGGCAGCGAGGTGGCCAGAGAGAGAAAGTGGGCAACAGTTGCCCAAAGCACCCATATGTGGCAAGTTCCCAAGCCAAGGGTTAGGTATTTCCCTATCTGGCGTATTTTTTAAGAAAGTGCAGATGATAAAAGAACGGTCATTTTCACCCTGAGCTATATCAAGATGAGCAGGGGCCAGAGCACTACCAGCCTGACCACCACCAGCATGCTCAGACACATATCAAAGCACTCAACTGTGGGCTGAATGCCTGGGTACACAATCAGTGTCTGTGGGTGACACCACTGCCTCTTCTCCTCTGCTAAGTGCTTGTCAACCCCTGTCCAGGATACTGGAACAGGTGCCTCTGCCCTGCACCTGTTGTTGCACATTCATAAGCACCAACAGCAACTACGTCCAATTCCTTGGCCCAGTGCATTATTCAGCTGTCCCTACTCCATGCCTTGGAACACAAAATAAAATACCAAGCATCCCACCCACAGGTCCAAACACTAAAGGGCACATTGCCAGACTGCTTGTCATGGAAATATTGCCATTTAGGCTTGTGGACACTGAGGCTTTCAGCAATTTCATGTCGGCAGCCTTCCCCAGTACTCGGTCCCCAGCCTCCACTTTTTCTTTTGATGTGCCGTTCCAGCTTCTCATCAGAAAGTGTCCAGTAACATCTCCCGTGCAATTGGAACGCCCCATGGGGCCGTGGGGTACTTGGTATCGGGATTGACAGGGCATTTCTTAAAGGGGAAGGTCACGGCAATGGTGACCCGGTCCGTGGCCCCGGACGTCCAATAATAAAGCGATATTTTTGTGGTAAATGGAAAACAGGAAATGGGAATAAAGTTTATGGAGAGAAGGGGAAATGTTCGTGATGCCACCCGAGGTGTTCGGCAATTAGGTGGTGGCTGACGCTGCAGTTCAGATCCTCTGGGGCAGATGGTGATGCAGCAGAGTTGGGGTAGCTCTCCACGAGTAGAGCTAACCCCAGGGCAGATGTAGTGTAGAGGATATAAGATGGCAGTGGTGGCTATGCCAGGCTTTACCCACAGTGTCCCAAGCCAGCAGCCACGAACCTGGTCAGGCGACATCCCCTGCATCCCTTGGAATCTATCCGGCTGCCTTTTTGGCAAAGTATGGGTTGATGTGGCTGTTACTCTTGCAGAAGCCACAGCCTCTGGTTTATTAGCTAAACTTGCAGCTTCTCACTAAGTTGTGGCTGGTCCCCTTACAGCGACTTGGTCCCTCCACGTCTGGATATGGGCCCCACGGGTGGCTTCTGCACTTCCCATGCCCCCAGGACCTCTTCTGTCCTTTTGGGAGCTTCTTTCGGTCTCTATTTCACTCTTCTTCAGTTCTGTCTGTCAGGAGCTGCAGACCTGCACGTCTGCTCAGCTCCACTTCCTCCCTCATACTCTCACTTTCCCTCCTAACTAGCTCCTCCCCTACTCTACGTACCCCACCCACTCCCAACATCCATTCCTGTCCAGCTTGGGATGAGGCCTTCCTCCCTAAGGGTGTGCCCAGGTGCCCCGATTGAAATGGAGTGTATTGGATGTCAGTGTAAGGCCGGCGTCACACTAGCGAGTTTTACGGACGTATGAGCGCATAAAATACGTCCGTAAAACTCGCCTAACAAACGTCCCAATTATTCTCTATGACCCTGCTCCTATCTGCTGTATTTTACTGATCAGTATTATACGGCTTTCTACGGCCGTAGAAAATCGCAGCATGCTGCGTTTGTCACCGTATTGCGCAAACAAAAACTGCCAAAAACGCTTCTATGGAAGCCCCAAAAATACGGATTACACACGGACCAGCAGTGTGACTTGCGAGAAATACGCAGCGGTGTTAGAGAGCAAAGCCGGCAATTCAGTGCGATGTACAGTAAAATCACACTGACAGCTTACAATAGAATAGGTAGAATAAATGTGTACACATAGAATAGGTATATATATATATACTAGCTATTGAACCCGTTCTACGCCCGGGTGGCTAGCATCTATATTGGTATATGGTCTCCATCCTGGTATGTGCTGCTCCATCCTGCGTCCCCATCCTGTCATGAGCTGCTCCATCCTGCGTCTCCATCCTGACATGTGCTGCACCCATCCTGCACCCCCATTCTGACATGTGCTGCTCCCATCCTGCACCCCCATTCTGACATGTGCTGCTCCATCCTGCGTCCCCATCCTGTCATGTGCTGCACCCATCCTGCGCCCCCATCCTGCCATGTGTTGCACCCATCTTGCGCCCCCATTCTGTCATGTGTTGCACCCATCCTGCGCCCCCATTCTGTCATGTGCTGCTTCCATCCTGCGCCCCCATTGTGACGTGCTGCTCCCATCCTGCGCCCCCATTCTGACATGTTCTGCACCCATCCTGCGCCTCCATTCTGACATGTTCTGCACCCATCTTGCGCCCCCATTCTGTCATGTGTTGCACCCATCCTGCGCCCCCATTCTGGCATGTGCTGCTCCCATCCTGCGCCCCCATTGTGACATGTGCTGCACCCATCCTGCGCCTCCATTCTGACTTGTTCTGCACCCATCCTGCGCCTCCATTCTGTCATTTGCTGCTCCCATCCTGTCATGTGCTGCTCCCATCCTGTGCCCCCGTTCTGTCATGTGCTGCTCCCATCCTGTGCCCCCGTTCTTTCATGTGCTGCTCCCATCCTGCGCCCCTGTTCTGTCATGTGCTGCTCCCATCCTGCGCCCGTTCTGTCATGTGCTGCTGCCATCCTGCGCCCCCGTTCTGTCATGTGCTGCTCCCATCCTGCGCCCCCGTTCTGTCATGTGCTGCTGCCATCCTGCGCCCCCGTTCTGTCATGTGCTGCTCCCATCCTGCGCCCGTTTTGTCATGTGCTGCTGCCATCGTGCGCCCGTTCTGTCATGTGCTGTTCCCATCCTGCGCCCCCGTTCTGTCATGTGCTGCTCCCATCCTGTGCCCCCGTTCTTTCATGTGCTGCTCCCATCCTGTGCCCCTATTCTGTCATGTGCTGCTCCCATCCTGCGCCCGTTCTGTCATGTGCAGCTCCCATCCTGCGCCCCCGTTCTGTCATGTGCTGCTCCCATCCTGCGCCCCTGTTCTGTCATGTGCTGCTCCCATCCTGCGCCCGTTCTGTCATGTGCTGCTGCCATCTTGTGCCCCCGTTCTGTCATGTGATGCTCCCATCTTGCGCTCCCGTTCTGTCATGTGCTGCTCCCATCCTGCGCCCCTGTTCTGTCATGTGCTGCTGCCATCCTGCGCCCCCGTTCTGTCATGTGCTGCTCCCATCCTGCGCCCCCGTTCTGTCATGTGCTGCTGCCATCCTGCGCCCCTGCTCTGTCATGTGCTGCTCCCATCCTGCGCCCCTGTTCTGTCATGTGCTGCTCCCATCCTGCGCCCGTTCTGTCATGTGCTGCTGCCATCCTGCGCCCCCGTTCTGTCATGTGCTGCTCCCATCCTGCGCCCCCATTCTGTCATGTGCTGCCCCCATCCTGCGCCCCTGTTCTGTCATGTGCTGCTACTATCCTGCGCCCGTTCTGTCATGTGCTGCTGCAATCCTGCGCCCGTTCTGTCATGTGCTGCTCCCATCCTGCGCTCCCCTGTTCTGTCATGTGCTGCTACCATCCTGCGCCCGTTCTGTCATGTGCTGCTGCCATCCTGCGCCCGTTCTGTCATGTGCTGCTGCCATCCTGTGCCCGTTCTGTCATGTGCTGCTGCCATCCTGCGCCCGTTCTGTCATGTGCTGCTGCCATCCTGCGCCCGTTCTGTCATGTGCTGCTGCCATCCTGCGCCCCCGTTCTGTCATGTGCTGCTCCCATCCTGCGCCACCATTGTATTATATGCCCCCCATAAGATGCTCCATTATATATGCCCCCTATGCTGCTGCCATATATAAAAAAAAAAATACCATACTCAACTATCGTCGCTGGGCGCCGAGTGCTTGGGGCCTGAGCAGGCGGAGACACCGGCGCGCTGTGGGGGTCAGGTGCCGGAGTCACTGCAAGCTCAGGCCCCCAGCACTTGCTATACTCACCTGTCTGTCCCGTTCCAGCGCTGCGCGCCGCCATCTTCCGGGTCTTCTGCTGTGACTGTTCAGTCAGAGGGCGGCGCCGTCGTGCATTAAGCGCGTCATCGCGCCCTCTGAACTGGGAACGTCACAGCAGAGGACTCGGGAGACAGAGCCGCATGCAGCGCTGGAACGGGGGACAGGTGAATATACTTACCCTCCTGGCGGTCACTGACTTTCCGGTGGAGATCGCGGTGTGCGTTCAGTGTTTACGCATACCGCGATCTCCTGGGAGCGTCACTCTGTGAGGCCCAGACTGCGCCGGCGCTTGCGCTTGCGCAGTCTATAAAGGCTTCGGACAGAGTGACGCTCCCAGCATTATATTATAGATACAGTGGGGCAAAAAAGTATTTAGTCAGTCAGCAATAGTGCAAGTTCCACCACTTAAAAAGATGAGAGGCGTCTGTAATTTAAATCATAGGTAGACCTCAACTATGGGAGACAAACTGAGAAAAAAAAATCCAGAAAATCACATTGTCTGTTTTTTTAACATTTTATTTGCATATTATGGTGGAAAATAAGTATTTGGTCACAAACAAAATGTCATCTCAATACTTTGTAATATATCCTTTGTTGGCAATGACAGAGGTCAAACGTTTTCTGTAAGTCTTCACAAGGTTGCCACACACTGTTGTTGGTATGTTGGCCCATTCCTCCATGCAGATCTCCTCTAGAGCAGTGATGTTTTTGGCTTTTCGCTTGGCAACACGGACTTTCAACTCCCTCCAAAGGTTTTCTATAGGGTTGAGATCTGGAGACTGGCTAGACCACTCCAGGACCTTGAAATGCTTCTTACGAAGCCACTCCTTCGTTGCCCTGGCGGTGTGCTTTGGATCATTGTCATGTTGAAAGACCCAGCCACGTTTCATCTTCAATGCCCTTGCTGATGGAAGGAGGTTTGCACTCAAAATCTCACGATACATGGCCCCATTCATTCTTTCATGTACCCGGATCAGTCGTCCTGGCCCCTTTGCAGAGAAACAGCCCCAAAGCATGATGTTTCCACCACCATGCTTTACAGTAGCTATGGTGTTTGATGGATGCAACTCAGTATTCTTTTTCCTCCAAACACGACAAGTTGTGTTTCTACCAAACAGTTCAAGTTTGGTTTCATCAGACCATAGGACATTCTCCCAAAACTCCTCTGGATCATCCAAATGCTCTCTAGCAAACTTCAGACGGGCCCGGACATGTACTGGCTTAAGCAGTGGGACACGTCTGGCACTGCAGGATCTGAGTCCATGGTGGCGTAGTGTGTTACTTATGGTAGGCCTTGTTACATTGGTCCCAGCCCTCTGCAGTTCATTCACTAGGTCCCCCGCGTGGTTCTGGGATTTTTGCTCACCGTTCTTGTGATCATTCTGACCCCACGGGGTGGGATTTTGCGTGGAGCCCCAGATCGAGGGAGATTATCAGTGGTCTTGTATGTCTTCCATTTTCTAATTATTGCTCCCACTGTTGATTTCTTCACTCCAAGCTGGTTGGCTATTGCAGATTCAGTCTTCCCAGCCTGGTGCAGGGCTACAATTTTGTTTCTGGTGTCCTTTGACAGCTCTTTGGTCTTCACCATAGTGGAGTTTGGAGTCAGACTGTTTGAGGGTGTGCACAGGTGTCTTTTTATACTGATAACAAGTTTAAACAGGTGCCATTACTACAGGTAATGAGTGGAGGAAAGAGGAGACTCTTAAAGAAGAAGTTTCAGGTCTGTGAGAGCCACAAATCTTGATTGTTTGTTTCTGACCAAATACTTATTTTCTACCATAAAATGCAAAAAAAATGATAAAAAAACAGACAATGTGATTTTCTGGATTTTTTTTCTCAGTTTGTCTCCCATAGTTGAGGTCTACCTATGATGTAAATTACAGACGCCTCTCATCTTTTTAAGTGGTGGAACTTGCACTATTGCTGACTGACTAAATACTTTTTTGCCCCACTGTATGTCAGTGAGACACATATATGTATATAATTATTTCATACAGCGCTAGATAGCTTTAAAGCCGGTAATTCAATTGCCGGCTTTTGCTATCTCCTTCCTAAACCCGACATGATATGAGACATGGTTTACATACAGTAAACCATGTCATATTCCCATTTTTTTTGCATATTCCACACTACTGTTAGTAGTGTGTATGTGCAAAATTTGGCCGTTCTAGCTATTAAATTAAAGGGTTAAATGGCAGAAAAAATTGGCGTGGGCTCCCGCGCAATTTTCTCCGCCAGAGTAGTAAAGCCAGTGACTGAGGGCAGATATTAATAGCCTGGAGAGGGTCCATGGTTATTGGCCCCCCCCTGGCTAAAAACATCTGCCCCCAGCCACCCCAGAAAAGGCACATCTGGAAGATGCGCCTATTCTAGCTCTTGGCCACGCTCTTCCCATTCCCGTGTAGCGGTGGGATATGGGGTAATGAAGGGTTAATGCCACCTTGCTATTGTAAGGTGACATTAAGCCAAATTAATAATGGAGAGGCGTCAATTCTGACACCTATCCATTATTAATCCAATACTAGTAAAGAGTTAAAAAAGACACACACACATTATTAAAAATTATTTTAATGAAATAAAAACAAAGGTTGTTGTAATAATTTATTCTTTGCTCAATCCTTCTGAAGACCCTCGCTCTGTAACAAAGTAAAAATAATAAACCAACAATATACATACCTTCCGAAGATCTGTAACGTCCCACGATGTAAATCCATCTGAAGGGGTTAAAATATTTTACAGACAGGAGCTCTGCTAATGCAGCTGCTCCTGGCTGCAAAACCCCGGGGAATGAAGGTAATGTAGGTCAATGACCTATATTTACCTTCATTTGCGGTGAGGGCGCCCTCTGCTGGCTGTTCCTGGAGCGTGGGAACTTTCCTAGAAAGCTCCCAGGCTCGAGTTCATATGAGGACAACCAGCAGAGGGCGCCTCACTGCAAATGAAGGTAAATATAGGTCATGGACCTACTTTACCTTCATTCTCCGGGGTTTTGCAGCAAGGATCAGCGCTGCATTAGCAGAGCTCCTGGCTGCAAAATTTTTTAACCCCTTCAGATGGATTTACATCGTGGGACCTTACAGATCTTCGGAAGATATGTATATTGTTGGTTTATTATTTTTACTTTGTTACAGAGCGAGGGTCTTCAGAAGGATTGAGCGTAGAATAAATTATTACAACAACCTTTGTTTTTATTTCATTAAAATAATTTTTTATAATGTGTGTGGTTTTTTTAACCCTTTACTAGTATTGGATTAATAATGGATAGGTGTCAGAATTGACGCCTCTCCATTATTAATTGGGCTTAATGTCACCTTACAATAGCAAGGTGGCATTAACCCTTCATTACCCCATATCCCACCGCTACACGGGAATGGGAAGAGAGTGGCCAAGTGCCAGAATAGGTGCATCTTCCAGATGTGCCTTTTCTGGGGTGGCTGGGGGCAGAAGTTTTTATTTTTTTAGCCGGGGGGGGGGGCAAAACCGTGGACCCTCTCCAGGCTATTAATATCTGCCCTCAGTCACTGGCTTTACTACTATGGTGGAGAAAATTGCGTGGGAGCCAATTTTTTCCGCCATTTAACCCTTTAATTTAATAGCTAGAGCGCCCAAATTTTGCACATACACACTACTAACATTAGTAGTGTGGAATATGCAAAAAAATGGTGATATGAGATGGTTTACTGTATGTAACCATGTCTCATATCATGTCGGGTTTAGGAAGGAGATAGCAAAAGCCGGTAATTGAATTACCGGCTTTAAAGCTATCTAGCGCTGTATGAAGTAATAATATATATACATATATGTGTCTACTGACATATATATATAGACAGTATATATGTTTTTTTTTGTTTTTTTTTACACATGGATCCCTTGTATAGTATGTCGGTTTTGCAAGCCTGCGAGAAAAACACGCAGTACGGATGCCATACGGATTACATACGGAGGATGCCATGTGCAAAATACGCTGACACACCCTGCCTACGGAGGAGCTACGGACCACTATTTTGGGGACTTTTCAGCGTATTACGGCCATAATATACGGACCGTATTGTCTTACGCTGAGTGTGACTCCAGCCTTAGAGTCCTGGGTAGTGCTCCCTCCTTACCTCTGAATGAGGTGCAGTATCTCTGTGGCAACTGGACCCCAGGGGTGCCACATACCCACTCTGTTAAACACAGCACGTCTGCGGGCTGGTACACAGTAAATAACAGGTGTTACCAAGGAACTGTCAATAATTTTTAGACATGCATGTCAACAGGTAAAACAGGTAAAAAAAAACAATTCTTTCCTTTATTGGAGGCTCTCCAAATTTTAACCTTGCAATTTAAATAACATGACCATTTAGCAAAGTACAAAACATTAGCATTCTTTCAGTAAAATAGCAACATACTAAACTTTCCTTTTAGTTCACCAGACCATTCCAGGTCAAAGACAGGACAATATCAGTAAAACATTTTCAAAGTGCAATTAAAGCATCTTTATGTCAAGTGCAATTCTCACGGTCTTAAATGAGTTCAACAAACTTTAGTGAGATCCCCAGCTGGAGCATCCCTCCAGTTAGTGTACTATGGGGGAACCATCCCAACCCCCCCACGAGGGCTCTGAGTGCAACTGCAGAGCATAGCTGTTGTCCACATAGGACCACGTTTTCGGTCACGTCAGACGGTTTTAGTTCTGTGGTACAAAGTTAAACAAGGAAGGTTCCACCCACACTAAACAGGTGTGGTAAAACCATGACATAGGGTATACGTGAGTTCCGTGACCTGGATAAAATTCCCCTATCCCCTTAAACAGGCCCCATAACAATCTAAAGAATAAACTTCTATCGTACACAAAACAACAGACTGAGACATATGTTGGATTTAATTGGCCACAGCAGCCATTTTATTAAATAAAAGATAACATAACTTTTATAACAACCCAGAATAGGAGGGGCGGTCCTCGAAGCCCCAAAGTTATAAAACTCAGCATCCCAAAATTCCACAATGTTCAGCCCAGGATGAGTCTTACCCCCAGCCGTAAAGCACCAGCTCAGGGATAGCTAACAACCAATCCTGGTCCACCGAACCCACCCCCATGCCAGGGGCCCATAAATCCACCTCACGCGGGATAACTGTACCACGCCTTGTTAAATTCTCTCATGGGGAGTCCAGGACCTCTCAAGATCCCCCCCACTGAACCACCATTTACCATTTCCACCGACTTCGAGGACCTCCACCCCCGCCAAACTGCCGTGACAATACCCTAACAGCATTCACAGAACAAAACAAATACATTTAGGCGCCTCTTAAAACAGTACCCAAAAACCCTCGTGGGTCGACTTCACCCCCCATTACCCTAACCAAAAAGGGAGGGCGGGCGGGAGATTCCTCACTTGTCACGCAGGCACCTAAAATGGATGCCTGCGTGAGGCGCGTGCCCCTTTTTATGTACCCCCTCCCCGCAGTCCCATAGTTCCACCCCCTTCATTCAAAAAATGCCCCTTAAGCCAACCCTCGAATTCCGGTTAACCCTTACCTCTGTACCCCCTCTAAACTGCTCCAGCTCCCCAGGTCCCATGTAACCCCGTCATGGCGGCCTCCCCTTAAGTGCAGTGGGCCCCCCAGTACAGCCTTTCTATACGGGGCACTTTTAAGAAGTGCTAACTATGTATAATAATAGTTTTTGGATCACTCATCTTTCGTGATCGTATTGTCCTTTAACCCTTTAGTGACAGAGCCAATTTGGTACTTAATGACCAGGCCAATTTTTGCAATTCTGACCACTGTCACTTTATGAGGTTATAACTCTGGAACGCTTCAACAGATCCCGCTGATTCTGAGATTGTTTTTTCGTGACATATTGTACTTCATGTTAGTGGTAACATTTCTTCGATATTACTTGCGATTATTTATGAAAAAAACGGAAATATGGCGAAAATTTTTAAAATTTTGCAATTTTCAAACTTTGTATTTTTATGCCCTTAAATCAGAGAGATATGTCATAAAAAATAGTTAATAAATAACATTTCCCACATGTCTACTTTACATCAGCACAATTTTGGAAACAAAATTTTTTTTTGTTAGGGAGTTATAAGGGTTAAAAGTTGACCAGCAATTTCTCATTTTTACAACACCATTTTTTTTTAGGGACCACATCACATTTGAAGTCATTTTGAGGGGTCTATATGATAGAAAATAATGAAGTGTGACACCATTCTAAAAACTACACCCCTCAAGGTTCTCAAAACCACATTCAAGAAGTTTATTAACCCTTTACGTGCTTCACAGGAACTGAAACAATGTGGAAGGAAAAAATGAACATTTAACTTTTTTTTGCAAACATCTTAATTCAGAACCATTTTTTTTATTTTCACAAGTGTAAAAACAGAAATGTAACCATAAATTTTGTTATGCAATTTCTCCTGAATATGCCAATACCCCATATGTGGGGGTAAACCACTGTTAGGGCGCACCGCAGAACTTAGAAGTGAAGGAGCGCCGTTTGACTTTTTCAATGCAGAATTGGCTGGAATTGAGATCGGACACCATGTCACATTTAGAGAGCCCCTGATGTACCTAAACAGTGGAAACTCCCCACAAGTGACACCATTTTGGAAACTAGACCCCTTAAGGAACTTATCTAGATGTGTGGTGAGCACTTTGAACCCCCAAGTGCTTCACAGAAGTTTATAACGTAGAGCCGTGAAAATAAAAAATCGCTTTTGTTTACACAAAAATGATCTTTTTGCCCACAAATTCTTATTTTCACAAGGGTAACAGGAGAAATTAGACCACAAAAGTTGTTGTGCAATTTCTCCTGAGTACGCTGATACCCAATATGTGGGGGTAAACAACTGTTAGGGCGCACCGCAGAGCTTGGAAGAGAAGGAGTGCCGTTTTACTTTTTCAATGTAGAATTGGCTGGAATTGAGATTGGACGCCATGTCGCGTTTGGAGAGCCCCTGATGTGCCTAAACAGTGGAAACCCCCCACAAGTGACACCATTTTGGAAACTAGACCCCTTAAGGAACTTATCTAGATGTGTGGCGAGCACTTTGAACCCCCATGTGCTTCACAGAAGTTTATAACGTAGAGCCGTGAAAAAAAAAATTGCATTTTTTCTACAAAAATTATCTTTTTGCCCACAAATTTTTATTTTCACAAGGGTAACAGGAGAAATTAGACCACAAAAGTTGTTGTGCAATTTCTCCTGAGTACGTCGATACCCAATATGTGTGGGTAAACCACTGTTTGGGCGCACCGCAGAGCTTGGAAGAGAAAGAGTGCCGTTTTACTTTTTCAATGTAGAATTGGCTGGAATTGAGATCGGACGCCATGTCGCGTTTGGAGAGCCCCTGATGTGCCTAAACAGTAGAAATCCCCCACAAGTGACCCCATTTTGGAAACTAGACCCCCCATGGAACTTATCTAGATGTGTGGTGAGAACCTTGAATGCCCAAGTGCTTCACAGAAGTTTATAATGCAGAGCCGTGAAAATAAAAAATATTTTTTTTTTCCACAAAAAAGATTTTTTAGCCACCAAATTTTTATTTTCACAAGGGTAACAAGAGAAACTGGACCCCAAAAGTTGTTGTCCAATTTGTCCTGAGTATGCTGGTACCCCATATGTGGGGGTAAACCACTGTTTGGGCGCACGGCAGAGCTCGGAAGGAAGGAGCGCCGTTTTGGAATGCAGACTTTGATAGAATGGTCTGCGGGTATTATGTTGCGTTTGCAGAGCCCCTGATGTACCTAACCAGTAGAAACCCTCCACAAGTGACCCCATTTTGGAAACTAGACCCCCCAAGGAACTTATCTAGATGTGTGGTGAGAACTTTGAATGCCCAAGTGCTTCACAGAAGTTTAGAATGCAGAGTCGTGAAAATAAAAAATATTTTTTTTTTCACAAAAAAGATTTTGTAGCCCCCAAGTTTTTATTTTCACAAGGGTAACAAGAGAAATTGGACCCCAGAAGTTGTTGTCCAATTTATCCCGAGTACGCTGATGCCCCATATGTGGGGGTAACCCACTGTTTGGGCGCACGGCAGAGCTCAGAAGGGAGGGAGCACCATTTGACTTTTTGAGCGCAAAATTGGCTGTCGTGTTTGGAGACCCCCTGATGTACCTAAACAGTGGAAACCCCCCAATTCTAGCTCCAACCCTAACCCCAACACACCCCTAACCCTAATCCCAACCTCATCCATAATCCTAATCACTAACCCTAACCATAATCACAACCCTTACCCCAAAACAACCCTAATGTCAACCCTAACCATAACCCTAATCAAAACCCTAAATCCAACACACCCCTAATCCTAATCTCAACCCTTACCTCAAACCTAACCCTAATCCCAATACACCCCTAATCACAACCCTAACCTTAACCCTAATCCCAAACCTAACCCTAATCCCAAGCGTAACCCTAATGCCAACCCTAACCCTAATACGAACCCTAATCCAAACCCTAACCCTAATCCCAGCTCTAACCCTAACTTTAGCCCCAACCCTAGCCCTAACTTTAGCCCCAACCCTAACCCTAGCCCTAGGGCTACTTTCACACTTGCGTCGTTTGGCATTCCGTCGCAATCCGTCGTTTTGGACAAGAAACGGATCCTGCAAATGTGCCCGCAGGATGCGTTTTTTGCCCATAGACTTGTATTGCCGATGGATCGTGACGGATGGCCACACGTCGCGTCCGTCGTGCACTGGATCAGTTGTGTTTTGGCGGAGCGTCGGCACAAAAAAAGTTCAATGAAACGTTTTTTTGTACGTCGCATCCGCCATTTCTGACCGCGCATGCGTGGCCGTAACTCCGCCCCCTCCTCCCCAGGACATAGATTGGGCAGCGGATGTGTTGAAAAACTACAGCTGCTGCCCACGTTGTGCACAATTTTCACAACGTGCGTCGGTATGTCGGGCCGACGCATTGCGACGGCCCCGTACCGACGTAAGTGTGAAAGAAGCCTAACCCTAAGTTTAGCCCCAACCCTAACCCTAAATTTAGCCCCAACCCTAACCCTAAATTTAGCCCCAACCCTAGCCCTACCCCTAACCTAACCCTACCCCTACCCCTAACCTAACCCTACCCCTACCCCTAACCTAACCCTACCCCTAACCCTACCCCTAACCCTACCCCTAACCTACCCCTAACCCTACCCCTAACCCTACCCCTAACCCTACCCCTAACCTAGTGCAGTAATGCAGTTTAAATTTCGTGTTTTCAAGTTTGCATGTTTTTGCGCTGCAGTGTGCTGCCCTATTTATTTAACTATATACGAGTTGGCGACTTTGGGTTCAGCACCTGTTCACACTCAGTCTATGTTTGGATGTGCAGATCAGGTTTTTTGAAATGTATTCTCTAGCCTTCTGATCGTGCACTCCCTGCCTCCTAGCTTCAGGTGTTTTAATTATAGTAGGTCCAGTACCCCTCCACAGTGAGAGAGAATTTGAGTCCAAGGAGAGGTTTCACATGTACCCATTCAGATGGAGACGTTTATTCTCAGCGAGGTAGGTTTAGAGTAGGACCTCGTATAAGAGAGATGCCGTAAAGTGGCTACGAGGTACACTTAAAATTGGCCATTTTTATGCGCTAAAAGCTCTCATTTTTCATATTTCTAGTGCAGTAATGCAGTTTAAATTTCGTGTTTTCAAGTTTGCATGTTTTTGCGCTGCAGTGTGCTGCCCTATTTATTTAACTATATACGAGTTGGCGACTTTGGGTTCAGCACCTGTTCACACTCAGTCTATGTTTGGATGTGCAGATCAGGTTTTTTGAAATGTATTCTCTAGCCTTCTGATCGTGCACTCCCTGCCTCCTAGCTTCAGGTGTTTTAATTATAGTAGGTCCAGTACCCCTCCACAGTGAGAGAGAATTTGAGTCCAAGGAGAGGTTTCACATGTACCCATTCAGATGGAGACGTTTATTCTCAGCGAGGTAGGTTTAGAGTAGGACCTCGTATAAGAGAAATGCCGTAAAGTGGCTACGAGGTACACATAAAATTGGCCATTTTTATGCGCTAAAAGCTCTCATTTTTCATATTTCTAGTGCAGTAATGCAGTTTAAATTTCGTGTTTTCAAGTTTGCATGTTTTTGCGCTGCAGTGTGCTGCCCTATTTATTTAACTATATACGAGTTGGCGACTTTGGGTTCAGCACCTGTTCACACTCAGTCTATGTTTGGATGTGCAGATCAGGTTTTTTGAAATGTATTCTCTAGCCTTCTGATCGTGCACTCCCTGCCTCCTAGCTTCAGGTGTTTTAATTATAGTAGGTCCAGTACCCCTCCACAGTGAGAGAGAATTTGAGTCCAAGGAGAGGTTTCACATGTACCCATTCAGATGGAGACGTTTATTCTCAGCGAGGTAGGTTTAGAGTAGGACCTCGTATAAGAGAGATGCCGTAAAGTGGCTACGAGGTACACATAAAATTGGCCATTTTTATGCGCTAAAAGCTCTCATTTTTCATATTTCTAGTGCAGTAATGCAGTTTAAATTTCGTGTTTTCAAGTTTGCATGTTTTTGCGCTGCAGTGTGCTGCCCTATTTATTTAACTATATACGAGTTGGCGACTTTGGGTTCAGCACCTGTTCACACTCAGTCTATGTTTGGATGTGCAGATCAGGTTTTTTGAAATGTATTCTCTAGCCTTCTGATCGTGCACTCCCTGCCTCCTAGCTTCAGGTGTTTTAATTATAGTAGGTCCAGTACCCCTCCACAGTGAGAGAGAATTTGAGTCCAAGGAGAGGTTTCACATGTACCCATTCAGATGGAGACGTTTATTCTCAGCGAGGTAGGTTTAGAGTAGGACCTCGTATAAGAGAGATGCCGTAAAGTGGCTACGAGGTACACATAAAATTGGCCATTTTTATGCGCTAAAAGCTCTCATTTTTCATATTTCTAGTGCAGTAATGCAGTTTAAATTTCGTGTTTTCAAGTTTGCATGTTTTTGCGCTGCAGTGTGCTGCCCTATTTATTTAACTATATACGAGTTGGCGACTTTGGGTTCAGCACCTGTTCACACTCAGTCTATGTTTGGATGTGCAGATCAGGTTTTTTGAAATGTATTCTCTAGCCTTCTGATCGTGCACTCCCTGCCTCCTAGCTTCAGGTGTTTTAATTATAGTAGGTCCAGTACCCCTCCACAGTGAGAGAGAATTTGAGTCCAAGGAGAGGTTTCACATGTACCCATTCAGATGGAGACGTTTATTCTCAGCGAGGTAGGTTTAGAGTAGGACCTCGTATAAGAGAGATGCCGTAAAGTGGCTACGAGGTACACATAAAATTGGCCATTTTTATGCGCTAAAAGCTCTCATTTTTCATATTTCTAGTGCAGTAATGCAGTTTAAATTTCGTGTTTTCAAGTTTGCATGTTTTTGCGCTGCAGTGTGCTGCCCTATTTATTTAACTATATACGAGTTGGCGACTTTGGGTTCAGCACCTGTTCACACTCAGTCTATGTTTGGATGTGCAGATCAGGTTTTTTGAAATGTATTCTCTAGCCTTCTGATCGTGCACTCCCTGCCTCCTAGCTTCAGGTAGGTGTTTTAATTATAGTAGGTCCAGTACCCCTCCACAGTGAGAGAGAATTTGAGTCCAAGGAGAGGTTTCACATGTACCCATTCAGATGGAGACGTTTATTCTCAGCGAGGTAGGTTTAGAGTAGGACCTCGTATAAGAGAGATGCCGTAAAGTGGCTACGAGGTACACATAAAATTGGCCATTTTTATGCGCTAAAAGCTCTCATTTTTCATATTTCTAGTGCAGTAATGCAGTTTAAATTTCGTGTTTTCAAGTTTGCATGTTTTTGCGCTGCAGTGTGCTGCCCTATTTATTTAACTATATACGAGTTGGCGACTTTGGGTTCAGCACCTGTTCACACTCAGTCTATGTTTGGATGTGCAGATCAGGTTTTTTGAAATGTATTCTCTAGCCTTCTGATCGTGCACTCCCTGCCTCCTAGCTTCAGGTGTTTTAATTATAGTAGGTCCAGTACCCCTCCACAGTGAGAGAGAATTTGAGTCCAAGGAGAGGTTTCACATGTACCCATTCAGATGGAGACGTTTATTCTCAGCGAGGTAGGTTTAGAGTAGGACCTCGTATAAGAGAGATGCCGTAAAGTGGCTACGGGGTACACATAAAATTGGCCATTTTTATGCGCTAAAAGCTCTCATTTTTCATATTTCTAGTGCAGTAATGCAGTTTAAATTTCGTGTTTTCAAGTTTGCATGTTTTTGCGCTGCAGTGTGCTGCCCTATTTATTTAACTATATACGAGTTGGCGACTTTGGGTTCAGCACCTGTTCACACTCAGTCTATGTTTGGATGTGCAGATCAGGTTTTTTGAAATGTATTCTCTAGCCTTCTGATCGTGCACTCCCTGCCTCCTAGCTTCAGGTGTTTTAATTATAGTAGGTCCAGTACCCCTCCACAGTGAGAGAGAATTTGAGTCCAAGGAGAGGTTTCACATGTACCCATTCAGATGGAGACGTTTATTCTCAGCGAGGTAGGTTTAGAGTAGGACCTCGTATAAGAGAGATGCCGTAAAGTGGCTACGAGGTACACATAAAATTGGCCATTTTTATGCGCTAAAAGCTCTCATTTTTCATATTTCTAGTGCAGTAATGCAGTTTAAATTTCGTGTTTTCAAGTTTGCATGTTTTTGCGCTGCAGTGTGCTGCCCTATTTATTTAAGTGTCACAGCTGATGACCTGAGCTGCCACGCCAGTGTCCCAGATGTCTATCCAGTATTCCTGTGTACTGATGCCCTGCCTGTGTCCTGAGGTGTTTCCTGAGTCCTAATGTCCTGTCTGTATCCGGATGTCTTGCCTGCGCCCTGATGTCCTCGTGTACCCTGATGTCCTGCCTGGGTCGTGATGTTCCGCCTATGTGTGCCTCAGTGATCCGTTGGTGCCTTGGGGTCCACTGGGTGGTACAATCTGGAGGTGTGGAATTGGGAGCCTGACATCGTCATGCTTTGTTTATGTACTGTGTGACTTCACTTTAGTAAACTTTACTTTCTCTGTACCTGAAGTTGTGCGGTGTAATCAAGTCCTACGTGTCTCTTTCCTTGTCCACAAGCTCAGCTGCCACAGAACCCCGGTCTCTGCCCTCCCCTAGTTCAGGTAGGCCCGGGTCCCCCTCTGCGGTTTTAAGGGTCCGTATTTTGTCCCCGGGGGACGCGTGCCCCACGCCCTTGTGGTTGGTCAGCGTGGGGGTGTTTTTGGGCTGGGCCGCATCTGCAGCTGATTGTGACACTTCCCTCCTCTCACTTTCCCTCCTAAATAGCTCCTCCCCTACTCTACCTACCCAACCCACTCCCAACACCCATTCCTGTCCAGCCTGGGATGAGGCCTTCCTCCCTAAGGGTACGCCCAGGTGCCCAGACTGAACTGGTGTGTTGATGTGAGTGTTAAGAGTCCTGGGTAGTGTTCCCTCCTTACCTGAGAGTGGGATACCACACGTCTGGATGAGGTGCAGTATCTCTGTGGCGACTGGACCCCAGGGGCACCACACAATGACCAATGCAATTAATGGGAAGGTCCACTTAACCATGACACCTGGACAAGTGCTTGTAGCCAGGGAAGCTTAATTTTCCTGATGGCATACTGGGTGAACCTTGTGGAGGTTAGGACCGAGTCGGACACTGGGACAGCACACGTGCTACTGACGCTGAGGATTGCGGGCGCTAGTTACACCAGGATTTCTTCAACTTCCACACCAGTTCCTACACCGCTCCTCCTCCGTCTGCAAATTGTCACCTTGGAGCACGTCGTCCATATCAGCTGGAAGCACTGCCTCAGTGAATCGGCAACAGACTCTGCTGAAGCTAATTTCTTTAGGTGATAAACAGCACACCTCCGCAGAGTTCTGGAAAGATCTAACAGAGCAGAAAGATCTGTGGCTCTCACTACTGAACCTACAACCATGCATGGTTGTGTGATAATGGTGGTAACCTGGTGGTGACTCTGGGTCTTGGCAACTTCGCACACGTACCATGCCTCCATGCCTGACCCACGTGCTTAACTTAGTGGTTCAGCGCTTTCTGAAAACCTACCCAGGTTTGCCTGAGCTTGTTGTGAAGTTACGGTGTATGTGCTCCCATTTCCACCAGTCAGCTACAACTTCCACCAGTCTGGCAGTGCTGCAGCAGCGCTTGCAAGTGCCAACTCACAGACTTGTGCGCAACATGATTGTAACAACCTTGCCGACATCATTGCATAGCTTTCCATCTCCCATCAGGCAGATACATCATCTTATTTACCCCTCCAGGCCATGCTGTGAGTTCTGCTTTCTGTCTGCTTCATGTTGTGAACCTCTTGTCTCCTGCCTGCTATTTGCATACTTCCTGGCTGTATGCTTAGGGCGGTGGCCCGGCACTTCCTGATTCTTATTGAGTCTGTGTGCACCTTCCTAAGGTGTCCCTTGCCAATTGCCAAGAGGCATCAGATACTTAAGGCATTCCCACACCTAGGGGGAGTTGCCAGGTCCTGTCTTGCTTTATCTCTCGTGTCAGTCAGCCAGGGGGGCTTTGT